>NW_011888851.1:1833848-1843009 GCF_000151845.1 Pteropus vampyrus
AAAAATTGAAAATGATGTGAATTTATGGAAAGATGTTTACAACATACCAGCAGATAAAAAAAACATTACAAAAAGCAATGTGTAGTATAATTCATTAAAAGGTATAATTACTTTTAAATAAATACTGTCTCTATATTTCTATTTATCTCAATTCATGAGGAAAAGTACTTCATATTAATTGCCAAAATGTTAACAGTGATATATTTCTGAGTGCATGAGATTTTAGATTATTTTTATTTTTCATGATTTTAATTATCTATATTTTATAATTTAAAACAGTTATTTTTTTGATAATAATTTTTAAAAGTAAAAGAAAATTAAATTGATAAAAGAATGAAATTATACTCACACCCCTCCCACTCCAAATCTAATCATGTACTACTGCCAAGCTTAAAAAACCCCTCCCGACTCATTTATTGTGTAAAACCCCAAATGATTTGTCTTGGTATCCAAAGTCATCTCACATCTGGTCTTACTTAAGACAGTGACCTCATTATCCACCTCTGCATTTCATGGGTCCTTTGAATACTTTTGAAAAATGCCAAGCCCTTTTTTTCTTCTGCTGAAGAACTTCTAACCTTATTTCTCTGAAAAACATCACCTCTTCTGTGAAGGCTTTCCCTCTTCCCTAAGAAAAGCGAGTTCTTTCTCAGCAAACTCTCACAGCGTACTTTTAAGTGACTTGCCTATTGTCTTCCCAGCTCCTACTACTGCAAATCACATGCTTGCAATACTCCAGGTAAATACAAGTAATATGAATGATTTCTCTCTCTCTTATGAGTTGAAAGAGTTGGCACTAGAGGATGCTGCAGATTAGATGAAATAAAACAGATTCGTAAAAAAATCACAATAAAGCCAATATAAGATCATCATAAGTGTAATTAAGGATTCTTCACATGTAATTAGAGTTTATACAGTACAATTAATTTGAGTGAAATTAAAAATGACAGTTTTAAGCTCTTTTTAAAACAATAGCCCACTGAAACCTCTGCTTGGGGAAATGTAACATAAAAATAAAAAGTAGATGGATGGAAGGACATATGGATGGATGGATGGATGGATAGATGGATGAATAGATAGAAAGATAATATATGATAGATAGATAGATGATAGATAGATGATAGATAGATCGAATAGATAATAGTGTGCCAGTATCCTCAATGATGGATTAATGGAACTATGGTCATATATTATTCTGAAAGTACATTAAAATTGCCTCTTTCAAACTCTTTTCCTGTGTAACTTTTGAATCTTTTGGGAGTGGCAATTTGTTTTCAAATAGCAGGCTAGCTCAACTCAATTGGTAGTGGCTACCTATTGTTCTGTGTTGGTTCATCCCTGTTCAGCAGAAAGGTGGAGTATAATCAATGGCAATGGGCATGGAATAGGGAGTGGCAGTGTACGTCAACCCTGGGCTTATCAACCTCTGAAACATTTCAATAATTGAAATTTAAGAGCTGTGGGGCTATATAAACTTTCTTCTTTTGCTTTTTCAGTCCTTGATTCCGGTCTCTTCCTGCAGGGTCTATGTTCTTGGATAACATCCCCAAATTATGTTTTTCTTCATAGTCAAGTTCTATATAAACTCTTATTGATAAATTAAAACACCTTTAGCCTTTAGCTACTTCAACATAAATAAAAAGATTAGATCAACGAGTTTCATTTTAATGAGTCAGTAGGTAAAAATCACTTCCTTAGTAGTTTGGCTACCAGCTAATACTAATGAGCCATTTTAAGAATAAGAAATTTGAGAAATTATTTGCCTGGGGTATGTAAAAACAAGGTGTCATGGGTAGAGCCTGTTAAAAATACCTTCATAACAAATTCAAAGATATATGATATTATTAACTGTCTTGGCAGTTCATTTTCTTCTTTTATAAACAGTCAAAAAATCAGCTCTTGTTTATTTAATTTCCAGAAAAGAAGAATTGGGACCATTTAGCCTGCTTAATATCAAAACATACCTGACTCAAATGAGAATCAGGAGGAATTTCATACAACACTTTATTTTAGTTATATCATCCCACACACGAACTCTCTGGATGCATGTAAAATAGATTTTTTTTAAAGCCCTAATGCAAATTTTATAACATCTATTTATTCTATTATTTTCCCTTTGATATTCTTTCTCTAATTTCTTTTTGTTTTCCTACTGCCCTTTAGAAACATCCAGGAATTAATCCCTTGTTCTTCTCTTCTTTCCTTTAATATTTATCTTTTTCAGAAGCCCCTTCATTCTCATGGTATGATTTACTAACTTTGTAGAGATTGATTGCTAAATGATTATTTTACCTTAAGTTCCAAACTTTTAATAATTGTCTATAGAGCAATCATGCTCATAACAAATGCTAAACTGTTATCTTTCTTTACAGAAAATGATGTCTTTCAAAAATATATTAACTCACTCTTTCTTCATGTATCATCACCTATTATCTCTCATTTATGACCATTCATAAAAATGATCAAACTTTAGTCATTTTCTGAACTTTTTAGTTTAACTTTAGCTATCTATTTTTTCAAGGACCTGAAGAATTAGGCCACTGCACAGGGAAATTTTGATGGGCAAATAGTAAATATGAGAAGATGATGAGAATTATGATTTTAAAGGACTGCTCTGGTAGACAATGTAGACAAGATTGCTCTGGTAGACAAGTGTAGACAATAAACAGTTGTGAAATACTTAAAAGGTGATTTAAATTCTTCACTGAAGTTGGGAATGAAGGAGGAATGGAAGGTGTGGGTCATAATTACGTGTTAGCATCTGATTATGGCTTTCAATGTTATCTCTTCCAGAGAACAATCATATTTAAAATGGCCCAAAATTGAAGGAAAAGAGGACAAAAGGAAAATATTTATACTAGTACCCATGCAACTTGATGTGTGGTATTTAATAAATATTTTCTGGTTAAATGAATAGTTAATGGGTTAGATTTATGGTAAAAATTTAAGTCATCTTGTAGGCCTGTTTGAGAATTTTTTTTTTTTTTTTTTTTTCTAAAAATGACTTTCTCAGTCGATCTTCACTTGCATCACGCACCTGGCAACACAATTTACTTATGGGTATAGCTGCCCATCTCTTACCTTCCCTAACTAATCACATTTTACTCCTATCAGTCTCTTATGCCATTTTAATACCGTTCACTTCTTGATAATTGTCATGTAATTCTATGTCATTTCATTTGCACTTACCGTGACTCCCCAGAGAGTAAACTCCTTAATATCAGATCCTGGATTTCCCGAATCATCTCACAATCCCTAATTGAATGCTCTTCACAATGGAAATCTAAAAATGCTTGGTGCCTTATTCTGAAGTTCTAATTAAATATTTTAACAATGATCATATTATAGAAAATATTCTATGTTATAGGAGATCGTGAGTATGTTAGGTTGTTTTGTTTTATTCTATTCAGTTTTTGTATTTAATCCACTTTTCTCACTGTAGGAAAATTGCCTTTAGTTCCTAAGAAGCAAACATTCCCAGAAAATGAATAGTTTAATCCTTTGTTTCCATTACACTTTCTCTTCCCATGATGTAAATGTCCAGATGTTGATACATTTTCCTCAACAACTGTTTCTGAATCTTGATATTTGGTTTTATTCATACAGGAAAATCCTGGAATTGAAAAATGTTTAGTACATGTTGCAAACCACTTAAAATCACTTCTTGAAGCCTTAATAAGAATATTTCATCAGTTGGGACTTAGCTCTGACTAGTATAGACTCTGAGATCTAGGAAAATAAATTAATTTGGGGGCTGTGACAAGAAATTTTGCGTATCACTTTTAAAAATTACATAGGATGAATTCTTTGTTATTATGAAAACATTTTTATTTTTAATTTTAAAATATTTTTCCAGTTTTATTGAGATAAAATTGACATATAACATTATATTAGTTTAAAAAGTACATGATTTGATATGTGTATATATTGCAAAATAATTGTCACAATAAGTTTAGTTAACATCCATCACCTCACATAATTGCAAATTTTTTTTAGTGGTGAGAACTTTTAAGATCTACTCTTTTAGTAATTTTCAAATATTCAATAGGTTATTATTAACTATAATCACCATGCTGTACATTGCATCCTCAGAACGTATTTATCTTATAACTAGAGGTTTCTTTTGAATTTTAGAACTTACTTTTCATGAAGATAGCTGTTCGCCTTCTCATAAGTAAAGACTTTGTATACAAAGTTATTGGCTCCTAGATTGTCATACGAAATACTAAAAAATTTTTAATGACCCTTTCTATTATGGAAAATATTTTCATTGAGATAATTACTATTTTAACACAGTTGGAACATTGAAGAAATGCATAGATTATACAATTTACTAAAGTCAGTGTGTTAGTTTTCTATTGCTGCCATAACAAATTACCACCAAGTTAATGACATAAAATAACAGATATTTTCATTATCTTTCAGTAATACTAGTCAGAAGCCAAATGCATGTCTCACAAGTCTAAAACCAGGGTGTTGGCAGGACTTCGTTTCTTTCTGGAGTTTCTTTAGCTTGCGCTCCCCTTCCTCCATCTGCAAAGATAGCAATGGTGGGTCAAGTCCTTCTCATGTTTCATCTCACTGATCCTCTGTCTGCTGCATCTCTCTCTATCACAGCCAGGAAAGAGTTTTCATTTTGAAGGACTGTTGTGATTAAATTGGGCCTCTAAATATACAAGATACACATTTCTACATAGAAAACTTTAAAAATTATAACTTAGTGTATGAAAAAGCCCTTGCCTTCAATCTATTTCAAGCATCAAAAAGTAAATTCATCTTCAAACCTGATCCCTTTCCTTGAAGTCTTTAAAGTCTCTTATCTGTAATTGCCTTTTAATCACTTTCACTTTGCAAATAACTGAGAAGACAAAGTATATAATTAAAGATAATTGGGTAGAAAATCTATTTCCCAGTCTTCTAATAGACAAGAGAATGTTTCTCTATGCCCAGAGAGAATTTTCAGACTATAAATCTAGATATTAATCGAAGGCATCAAAAGAATAAGTATAGATGAATTAAACTATTGAAAGTTGTTAAAATGTGTTTGTATTTGCATGCAATGTTACTTATTTAGGTAGAGTTTCATGCATGTGCAGAGCTCTTCTCTTTTCCTCTCACTAAAATTTTCAGTATAAATTACTCGAGAAATAATTCTAACATTTTGATCCTGTTTGTCACCATGTTAAACTTACACTGGAAAACAAAAAGACTTTGAGTAAGAGAATTATTTCAATAACCCCATGGTGGTAAGAGAGGCTGGGTTAAGGGGAATTAGACCGGCTTGAAAAGTGATTGAAAGTGGTTTTAATATTTATAACTTTATCCCTGGTCAAGGACTCTGGTTGAAGTTTGCCTGAGGTTCTGAAGATGCACTTACGCTAAAAGCTTAAAGACCTCAGAGAAGAAGAGAATGGAGTCAACGAAGAAGCCAAGTAAAGTGTCAATTCATAACCTCAACCCTCATGACAATCAAGTTTACCTGAGCTGTAAATTTTACTTTTTCGTTTCTCTGGCGTAGATCAAATCCTTTCGACATCCACAGGAGAGCCAAGTGGATAACTTTGAGCAACCAGCACTAGTAGAAATGTCTTTATGATGTGGAAGGCAGTTAGAGTAGAATACTAATAGGTGACTCGAAGAGGAAACTTTAGGTTCTAATCCTTTATGTTTTGTACCACATCTATCTCCTGCCAGTTTCTCTTCAAATTACTTACTTGTACTATATAATGTGTATATACCGTATGTACTAAATACGGTATACAAATACTAAAGTAATATAAAACAATATAAAAACAATAAGAATACTATATAAAATGTAGAACTCTTCAGGAGTATACAAAATATTATGACAGATAGACAAATTTATTATAATAACAACCACAGAGTACCATATTTGTGTGAGCTATCAGATGAAGTACTTGATATTATTTAATTTAGTCCTTACACTGCCTTTTCAGGAAGGTTTTAGTGCTCTTCACTTTACAAAAAGGGAAGCCAAGGCAACTTTTCTAAGTTATACAGGTAATAAGTGGCAGATCCCAAACTGAATCCAGGTTTACCGGACTCCAAAGTCTTTTAATTACACATTAATCAGTGTAGTACCATTTAATAATTAATTTTCTAATAACACGTTCCCAGTGTTACTTCCAGATCATCTGGATCACTTCTTAAGTACTAATTTTTTGTGTTACTTTAGTCTTTCAAGTTTACTTTTTGGTCTATACTGAAAATTTAGCTCAAAATCTTTTAATGTGAGCAAACTTCTAGTGAGTCTGAGAAAAAGAGTGAGATGGAAAATTCCTGGTTAAATATATAGGAGAATTCATGTTTGCCCTCTTCTCTTCCAGAACTATTGTAAAAGAACAACAGTGTATAATAAACCTGATGAGGCAAAAGAAATGAGAGGTAATGGTACATAAAAGATGTCAACAAATTTTTGAATGTGGAAAGCTGATGGATGAATTGGTAACTGGCTTAAGCAAGGCAGGAAAAGCAGAAATCTATTTTTGTATAGAGAGAACTGTCAAATGACACAAGAGGATAATTGCCATAGAAACACAAAGATTCAGGAACCAGAAGCATTAGCATGCAGGAAGACAGAAAGACTGTTGGAAAGTCTGTTTGAGAAGCAGTTAGGCATCTTGATTCCATCTTTACTTTTTTGCTAGTGTCCACTGTCCTGCATCCTGGTAGTATAAAAGAAATTTGTTCTCTGAAGAAATCAAATCAGACTGGAACTAGACTTAGAGACGTATACTGAAGACTTGATGGTTAACTGAAAGTATACAGAGTGAACTATGGGACCGCAATCCTTGTCCTATATTCAGCTTCCAGAATAGTGACAGCTAAGCCTATGCCATCTATCAAATGCATTCCTTAGTAACAGAGTGAAACAGACCAGTATAAAAGGAAAATCCTACAGATCTTAAAATTTTGGGATCCTAAAGCAAGCAACTGTGTCCACACAGTCATAACCACCCTCTGCTCCACCCCAGTCAACACATCTCATCCCTAAACATAAGAGTGTCCATTCTGCATTTTAGTGCCTCGTTCTTAAGTAGTGCAGAAGGAAGAAGAGGCAGATTTTCTATGACTCTTCAGTGAGAATATATTACATTCATGTACTTCAAAGTGCTCTCATGCATAGCTTTTATTTTAACAGTCTAAGAAAACAAAATTATCATTAGGCTTATCTGATTCAGATATTGAATGCCTGCCTGAAAGTTGATTATTTTATTATCCATCATCTTACGAAGAATTACTTTCTTGTCTCTTTCTCCACCAACCACCACCCACTGTCAAGTCTATTCTTTTTCCTTTGGTGAGTACAATACATGTTTATTATATAACTTACAAACAGAGCATATGTACTTTCAGATTGTTTATTTTAGTTAAATAGGCATTTTCATTGGTCAATTGATACATTTTTCTATCTGTAAAAATAATTTGTGTATTTCGGATTGGGTAAGAATGCATTACAGTTTTTCTCATTAAAATTAATGAAACTGTTTTTTCATTAACAACGTTTTACTTAGCAACAGTATTCTGAGAAATAAACTAAAACTGTTAATTGAGGGATAAGTGTATAATAAAGACATTTTCAGGTACCCAAGTTCTTAAAAATTGTCCTTCTAAATGCCCCTTTTCGGGAAACTACTATGCGCCAGAAAATAATAAGGATAAAAAGAAGAAATATGAGATTCAAGAACAGGTGTCCCAACTCAGGAAAAGAATAAAGCATTCCCAAGATGATGTTGGAAGGGAAGTCCTGGAATAGCCGTGGAGCAGGCCTGGCTAACATATGGTTCTAGTGAGAGCAGTCTCCAGTGTTGGTCTGTAGGTAATGTTACTGAAAAACCAGTGCCTCGTTTTGGCCAGATTCTCTAGCTGATTTTATTTCCTGTTGGCTGCAGACCCAAGAGGCTCTCCTATGTCCTTTGACTCTCAACCCCCAGCTTCTGCCAGGAGTCATCGTGACCCTTCCAGTAGGCCCCATGGCAAGTCCTCTACTCTCAATGCTCATTGATGTTAAGCTCTAAGGACCCACTCTCTCCTACCTCATAGAACATCAAGGAAGTGTGGCCAAGCACCAAGCTGGTGTTAGAGCATCACACAGGGTGATTTCTTTCTATATACTAAATAAGAAATTGGGAAACAGCTAAGATGTTAACAGCTAAGATAGTGTTATCCCTCATATTACTTTCACTTTTCTAAATCACATTTCCTCTCTCAGAAACTAAGTTGGGGGTGGGGGGTGGTTCATACATTTATCTTACACGTCCCTTTCTCACCGCTCTTTCTGTCCTCTCCAGGAACCAAAAAAAGGGCTTTCTGTTTTTTTTTTCCTTTCCCTGTGTCCTATCTCCTTTCTGCCATAGAGCAGCTGTAAGCTTGGCTGCTTTTCTCTCATGGGTTAAAAAGTATCTCTGTACTATAGGAGTGCTCTGAGAGATGGGTCCTTCAAGCTCTTGGTATTTTAATGGAAGAAATGAAGTAATATGGGCAATCTTCTCTCTTGATTGCTCTCTCAACTATAGTCATTCGTCTTGTCTACTTATTGCATAATTCTATTTTGCATATTAGTAGCTGAATCTGACCTTGTATTTCTCTAGTAACAAGTTCTATCTCTTTCCTGTTAAATGGAAACCTCAAGATGACTTGGACAAAGAAAAGAAAAGAGAAAAACACATTAATAATTTTAAAATTATTACCCTAGATCATTAGTTTACACAAATTTTTTAAAGGTTCTGTTGTATATTTTTGCCAGCAACATAAACATTTTAAAGAGGAATATAAGGATAAAGTAAGGTTATATAAAAAGAGAATAAAATTATAGAGAGATTTTAAAAAATATTTTATTCTCTAATTTGTTTATATGATATGAAAGAAGAAAAATACAACAGTTTAGATAAAACAGATTCAATATATATGTAGGGGGTGTTTATCTGGCTTAATCAGATAGAAAGGCCCTTTTGGATATCAATTGCGTAGTTAGTTTGGCTACCCAGTGTTACAGTGTGAGATTAATATATGTTAAGACCACCAGACTTAATTATTTATAATTATGATAGCAACAGCTACCTTCAATTATCTATTATATGCTTGACATTTTATATACAGATATAATTAACTTTTTTACTTTAACATTTCTAGGTAACATT
>NW_011888851.1:1843059-1853759 GCF_000151845.1 Pteropus vampyrus
CAGATATAATTAACTTTTTTACTTTAACATTTCTAGGTAACATTTCTTATCTCTATTTTTGAATGAGGAAATTAAGATTCAAAGAGATTATATATATCATAGCACAAATTTCCACTGTTAGTGCTGGGCCTGGGCTCACATTTGAACCTACTTTTCTTAGATACATTCCAGAAACTATGCTCTCCCTTTTATACACGAGAAGCCCTCTCTAGTCTCCTGGGAAGATTATTTGTTCTTCCTTGACCAATACTCACAGCCTCTCCATCATTAATATGCCCATGTTTCTGAAAATACTTCAAAATTCTGAAGATAACATAAAAAATATACTAACCATAGTTTACTGATATTGACAGGAGCTAAGTATCAAGGAATGTAACTGAGAAGAAAGTAAGCGGAGATACCCTAAAAAATGACATTCAGGTTAGGCAGCATAGCGTTGGTTCAGGGTTCTAGGGAGAGGCTATTCTATGCTGGAAGAAGAGTTTTAGAGTTAGAGTGATAAGCCTGAGTGTCACATGATGCTCCAGTTTTCACGAAAGACACATAATAAATAGAGGTTCTAATATTTTCTTCACATTCCACCGTGTATTACTTTGCATGCCTATTGGGATGTGATTTTCTCATTTTGCAGACTACTGATTTACCATAACTTTACCAACAGAAAAGATCTGATATTACCTTTCCTTTAACAAGAAAACAAAAAGCCTTTTCACAAAACAGAATACATTACTTTCATTTAGCAACAAATACTATTTACTATTACTATTTGAAACAAATAGTAAATAATTGGAAGAATATAAGAAAATATATATATTTTTTGATACTAGAATGATACTCTTATCAAGAGGATTTATTCTTTTGAAAATAATCAAGGGAGTAATGCACTCTACTTATGTTACTAAGGAAAAAATATATATAGGTTTTTCACTAATAATAAAAAAATCAATTTTTGCCTAATTTGGTTAACTTCATACTCGAATACATATTTCAAAAGATAATTCTATTTCACATTATTTGTCTTTATGAAATAAAAATAGTTGGCTATGAAAGATAATTGTTCCAGTTATCCTTAAGAATAATTTTTTTAATGGATACGCAGCTTCATTTTGCTTTACTTAAGGATACCTAAGCATGAGTCTGGGCCAGAGTCTCCTTGAATTAAAAAAAAGACTTACTTTTCTAAATTTAAAATACTGATTCTAAGGAAACGATAACAATAACCCAGCCCCTGCAAATTGGATTATAAGATAAATCTCTTTTCTATACATCATTATATTTTTAAATCTGTAGATGACATTTAGAAAGGTGGACAAATTCAAATAACTGTCAATTATCTTACTCTCATCAATTGGTTGTTTTGATTTCACTAAGTCATCTTGCTTAGTTTTATGGAGACACAATCAGAACCTTTACTTCAAAAGATAATGTTAGGAAAATGTTCATTCTAAAGCCAAATGGCAAAAGTCATAGAGATTATTTTTAACAATAGCACATCCTCAAACACATTGGGAACAAGAATTTCTGATCTATTTTAAAATACTGACATTAAATATGAAGTAATAATTTTTAAAACAAGTCATTATCTCTCACTGTCTTCAGAAACTACATAAAAAATGTTGAAAGCCTATTAAGAACTCTCAATAAAGAAATAAAAAAAATTTTCAAATAAAATCGCCACTTACCAAAAGATAAAATCAGATATTTTTTCAATTCTAAACTCACGAAAGGAAAAAAGTCTTTTGCCAACAATGTGTATCTTTCACTACATGTACTTTGGTCAAATTATATCTGTAAAATATATTTTTAAATAATGACTTAAAAAAGAGTTTTAAAATATGTGCCACAATGATTTTTATGGTAAATACAAAAAGGATTTGGTCAGTATCCTAGCCAACTTTACATAAGTCAGTGTTTTCTCTACCCTGATAGTCAACTGGAATTACTTGGAGAGCTTTTTAAAAAAATTACTGATGTCTAGGATCATCATGGACCAATTAAATCATAACCTCTGAAGGTGGTTTCTGGATTTTGTTATTTTCTTAATGATTCTCATGGACATTCATAGTTGAGAATATCTAATCTACATGAATAATTGTAGTTGTAATAATAATAACCACTCTCATTTGTTGAATGCTCCCTTTCATGTCAAATATTGTACTAAGTGTCTAACATACATAATGGAATTTAATCTCTACAGTAAAAATGATATCACTTCACATATAAGAAAACTTACCCAACGCCCGCCCCCCCCACCCCGCCCCATGTCAATAGTGGTACCAAGACTCAGATATCATGCTGTCTCTCTCTGAAATACCATCTTTCTCTACTATGCTCCAAGACACCAAAGCAAGGGTTAAACAAAAATTTCTTGGATCAGTCAGAAATCAGCCAAAGAAAAAATATGTTCTTTGATTTTCATAGCTGTTCCGGGCAACAACCACAGGGGGAGAAAATGGATTGGACTACTTCTGAAATATTTCCTAGGCAGCCCTTAGTTCAGGATGTAGTAGGCCGAGTAGTAATAGTACCCAAGTATATCTATGCCTCAATTTCCAGAACTTGTGAATATGCTACCTTACATGGTAAATGGAACTTTGCAGACCTGATTAAGTTAAGGATTTTGAGATGGGCAGACTATCCTGTATTATCTGAGTGGGTTCAATATAATCACAAGAATTCTTATCAGAGTCAGAGGAGGTGATGAGACCATGGAAGCAGAGATTGGAGTGATGTGGGACATGAGAAAAGCAATGTGAGTAACCTTTAGAAGCTAGAAAAGGCAAGGAAATGAATTCTCTCCTAGAGCCTCTCTCCAGAAGGAATGCAGTCCTGCTCACACATTTTGGACTTTTGACCTCCAGAATTGCTCTAAATTTGTGGCAATTTGTTAGAGCAGCAATGGGAAGCTAATACAGAAGGTATTCTATTTGCCATATAAGGTCATGGAATTAAGTAAAACTTCACCCACTGAGGAAATCCAATAATTGTTAGAAAGTTCACAGATAGAGTTGTCTTAAGGTTGTTGCAAAACAGAAACCACAATTCATAGACTGCATTAATTGGTAAGATATTTGCAAAGCAGAGGGAAAGAAATAAACCTCACAAAAAGTCAGTGGTCTGCAACTTCACTGAAATTTCTGAATCCCAATGGTTTGGAACCTATAAATATATCTCCTCAAAGATGGATGTGCGTTGATGCACCTTTTACCACCTAGCACTAGAAGCAGCTTAATGCTTGCTGGCCTTTATGGATTTTGGTTACAATATATATCTTATCTGAATGTGTTAATTGGGACCATTTGCTAAGTAACCCATGACAGTCCTGGTATTAGGTGGGGACCAGAGCAAGAGAAGGCTCTGTAACATATTAAGGTTTCAGTATAAGATGCTCTGGCAATTAGGCCTCATGACCCAGGAGATCCAATCATACTAAGGGTGTCTATGGCAAATATTGATGCAATATGGGGCCTCTTGCAAGCAACAATAGGAGAATGTCAGATCTCTAAAGTTTAGGGGCAAACCCAACAATAGGAGAATGTCAGATCTCTAAAGTTTAGGGATAATTAGGTGGTCCAAATGACATGTTCTCTGAACGTCAGATGCTTCTTTCTGCTGATAATTATTCCTTTTTTGAGACATATATTCTGGCATCCTACTGGATCCTGGTAGGGACTGAACACCTACCCATAGGACATCAGGTGATCATACTGGCTGATCTACCCATCTTGAACCAGGTATTTTCTGACGCTAAGATCATGAAATTGGGCATGGACAGTACCATTCTGTCATCAAATGGAAATAGTATATAAGCTTAGTCTCCTCTGACACTAACACCTGCTGCAATGTCTCATCTCTCTCAGTGCACACCTATGATCTTATGAGCTCCTTATGACTAGTTGACTGAAGAGGAATAAAACTCAGGCCTGCTTTACAGATGGTCCTGCACAGTTTGCTAGCACCAACCACTGGTGTACTGCTGTAGCATTACAGGCCCACTCAGGGGTGGCCCGGAAGGAAATGGTAAATGGAAATCATCCCAGTTGGCAGAACACTGAGTGGGACATTTTATTGTCTACCTTGTTTGGAAAAGAGATAACCAGGAGAATGAATCTGCATTGCTTTATGGGAAATTGATGGTGGTTTTGTTTTATGGTTAGGGACTTAGGAAGAACAGGATTGAAAGGTTAGTGGCAAGGAAGTCAGGGAAAGGTGTATATGCATAGACTGCTAAAGCTTGACATCTAGTGTGAAAATAATTGTGTTTCATGTGAATGCTCACTAAATGGCATCTACTATAGAGGAGTTTCTCCATAATTAGGTGGTCCAAATGACATGTTCTCTGAACGTCAGATGCTTCTTTCTCCAGTCACCCTAGTACTTGCTCAATGAGCTTATAGGCAAAATGGCCATGATGACAAGGATAGGTGGCTACATATGGGCTCAACAGCCAGAACTTCCTCTTACCAAAGTTGACTTGGCCACTGTTTCTTATTATTATTTCCTACCTTTCAACAGCAAACAAAAGCACCATGCTCTTTACATGGCCATTATCTCTATCTATAATAAAGGATATTGGTCCTTTAGGTGATAATTTTTATAAATACTTTTTCACAATCTGTGACTTACCTATTAATTTTCTTAATGGTGTCTTTGATGAGTAGAAATTATTAGTTTGATAAAATCTAAGTTATCTTTTTTTTTATTATTTTATGGTTATTGCCTTTTCTGTCTTATTTGAAAAACATTTGGCTACCCCCAGGTCATAAATATATTTTTCTATATTTCCTTCTAAACATTTTTATAATATTTTTACATTTTGATCTATGATTCATCTCAAATTAATTTTTGTGTTGTCTGAGTTAGGCATTAGAGTTCATTGTTTTCATATAGATACCTATTTATTCCAGCACCATTTGCTGAAAAGACTTTCATTTCTAATTGGATTGTTTTGGAGCCTTTGTCAAAAACCAAAAATGTTGAAAAAAATGTCAGTTAATTGTGAGCTCTCTATTCTGTTGTATTGATCTAATTTTTGATCTATATGCCAGTACCACAATGATCAGATATTATATCTTTACATTAAGTCTTGAAATCAGGTTATATAAGCTTGCCAACTTTAATCTTTCTCATGACTATATTGGATATTCTGAGTCTTACATTTCCAAATACAGTTTAAAATTAGCTTGTCAATTTAAATAATAATAGTAATAATAATAATAATAATAATAATAACAACAACCTAATGGGATTGTGATTGGGACTGATACTATCCTTGATGTCTGGTGAATGAGGAGTGCCTCAGTTTTTCTAATAAGAATAGTTATTTAATTACCGAACATTATAAAATTTTGTTACATTTGACATCAATGCTAATTCAGTATATTCTCTACATTGTCATCCTTTTATTTGCTTAAGCTGTCACTGAGAGTGTTGCTTTCTGTGTGTGGTCTAGACTGAAAAGATCAGTGTAATCCTAAAGTAATTATCTTCTGTATCTAGCCAAAAATTACAGTGTTTCCATCCTAACTAAACACCAGTCAAAGCACTATAAGGAGGAAAATGTAATAAATGTGCTAGAAACAAATGGTTATCAAACAAAAGAAAAACCTTATTTCTGGTCGGTCTAATGATCCCCATGTGCTCATGATTATTTCCTATAAGTGAATAAAAATTTTGAAAGCAACTTCAATTAAGATACTTTAAAGCCATTTTAGTAGAAGACTTAAAGACTGCTTGTTGTCAGCTAGACCCTATTTAATCATAATATATTCTTTTTTCTTACAAAGGTTATAAGGATGAACTTTAATAATTCAATCAGAAGCCCTTTGAAAGCCTTTATCAGACACTCGGAAGAATTTGACCAAACACATAAGGTTCTTCAGTAACTGCTCACAGTTTTTTTGTTTCTTAGTAGGTGATCTTTTTCCTGATGGACCATAGCATCTTTAAATAAAATATAATTTAAAAACTTGTTCCAGACATATAATCTATCCATAATAAATCTCATAATTTATTTCCATTGCTGTCAAAAAGCATCAAATTCTGAGACTTGCTTAAAAAGCTCTTAATGGAAGGGTAGTCTGTTTAAGTCAGTAGACATTTTGTCTTTTGGTTGAACATAATCCACAGAGAATTTTGAAAATAAAGATGCATGTGGAGCATGATGTAAGAGACCAAAGTTAAATAAACTGAATATAGAATTTTTTTGGCTAAAATTGTTGTCTGTGGCAGCTGCTAGTGTAATCCATAGTCACTTCTCAGTGGAACTGGCCTCAGATCCACCATTCCACCAAACCCATATTTAGTAAGTGACCACTCAGTTTTAGACACTGAATTAACCCTTACTTTCTTATTTTATTAATTATTTAAATTTTAGTACTTAATACAATTTCTGTTGAATGCATCAACGAATGAAAAAGCTTAGATATTTGGACTTCATCAACAGGAACAAAAATGCATAATAGTGCTCTTAAAAAAATAACATTTTAAGCTTATGGTTCCTAATTTTACTAAAAGTTTTCTCGACTCCTAGAAGTTCTTCAGTTTGATTCTATTTTACAAGTGGAGAAATTTTTTTTCGATGTCTATAAATTCTTTACCTTAGGGTTTATAGGTACTCTGAACAACATCAAAAGAATAGAACCCAGTCTTCCACTAGAGATTTAAAATTACTGAATACTCATACTAAAACAATATTTTAATAAATTCAGAGTCTTCTCTTCAATCAACTGCTGACTGAACTAATTTATCACTTAAGTAAAAAATATGTTTAGGGTAATAAAAATTAACAAAGGATGAGGAGTTAAATTGTGTGGTGGATGTAATGAGAGGGTGTGAGCAGAGTGAAGAGTAAGGAAAGACATCCCAGGAGGTTATAGCCATTTTCTCATCTCTGGAGTCAAAATCATTTCATTCAAGGATGTAATTCCTCATTATACAGGTGAGGAATCTAAAAGATAAAATAATTTAAGAAATTTTATTTTGTCTAACTCAGGGGATCAGAGGACACAGCCTTGTGGGTTTTCAATGACTAGACTGTTGAGATAGAGGTAGAATGAGTTATGAGCTAAGGCTTTAGTTTAACTAATCAAGTAAATAACAGAGAAATTATTCTTTTTAACAGATTCTGATCATGCTCTTGCTCTTCAGTTCTGAGGAAAGAGGCATTAAAACCTTGAATTTTATTTCAGTTGTTCAGTGACAATGTTCGGAGAAATATGGCATTTTTGCCATCAGTTTGGTAAACTTGGTTATTTTTGTATAGCCATCTGTTCCTAAACTAGATTATTAAGGATATTCTTAACTTTGTTCTTTTTTTCTTGTTATAAAAACAAGAAAGAAAAAAAAAAACACACTGAAATGTTTTTCTCTCTTATACGTAGGTGGTAGAGGGGGAAAGAGGAAGAGAGGGAATGCAAAGAGATATGCGTTCAATATTTTAGAAGTATAAGTCAGGAAATAGAAATTTAACTTTTACAAAGTTAGTGCTACTTAAAGGACATAGTGCTCTTAAATTTTTTCTTTCAAATCTTCTAAACTATGTAGAGAATTCTTGTGATTTTTGCCTCTATAAATATTGTACTTTTTTTTTAAACTGATATATGCAATGCTAATCTGATTTAGAAAAATACTTTTTTAACTAATAATAAATATCTAGCAGTGTCCTGCCACAAAAGCAATGTATGTTCACATGAGAGTTTAGACAAAAAAAAAAGAGAGAGAAAATAAAAATCACATTTAATTCCACTCTCTAGAAATATTTCTCTTATAATTTAGTATAGATCTTTGCTGTTTGAGAGTCAGTTAACAACATTTGAAAATGTTCATGACACTTGAAGTGAAAATAATCAGATTTTAAAAACATAGTTCTGGATCAAGTAAGAATACTTCTCTCTTTTCCTTTTGCTAAGTACAGTGAAGTACAAAAACTTCCTATTCTCTCTAGTCAGGGAACCAGGAAAAGGGCAACCTAGCAAAACAGAAAATGTTTAGATGTTAACCACCCTACTTCCACCAAATACCACAGAAAAAAAAAACACTGCTGTACTGCATTCCAGTCAGCAAAAGCCCAAAGGGGGCTCTAGGCGTCCATCCTTACCTGGGTGTAACAAGGTGCCCTCAACTGCTTCACCTGAGTGGTGTTAGAGAAGGTTGAGTAGGGAGCTGGGACTTTCATTCCCACCTGGTGACAACCAGGCACTGTCCTTCCTGGTTTTTCAGGAAGGAATCCTAGTGAAATCTGGATTTCTACTGCCACCCAGCCATACAAAGCATACAAAGTGTCAGAGGAGACCAAATGGGAAGCCAGAACATTCACCATGATCCAATAGTGAGCATCCCTCTCCCACTACAGTGTCAGTGGAAGCCATGTGAGAAGCACATAACTTTTTATTGTATTCTGCACATTTCGTGTGTTATGAGACTCTGAACTTTATTGAAATCTCTACTTTAGCAAACCTCCCCTGACATGTAAGGGTTCTCTACCCAGCTTTTTTTGACATCCTAAAGGGAAGAATACGTTGTTACAGCTAAACAGAGGTGCTATTGTTACTGTTTGGGGACAATTTGAATAAAAGAGTTAGCATTTGTGTCATTGGAGTCCAGAAAGAGAGGAATGAGTTGAAAAATACTTGAAGAAATACGGCTGAAAATTTCCCAAATATTGAAAAAGACATAAACTTACACATCAAGAAGCTGAGGGAACTCTGAACAGCCTAAACACAAAGAAAAGTTGCATAAATGTGTCTCTGCTTTAATTATAATAGGTTTACTCCTTTTGTTGGTTGTTTTTAACAGAGACTATTTTTAACTTTGACTAAATTATGGTGCATATATAAGTAGAAATTATATAATTATTCTGGTGGATTAAATATGGAACCATATTTCTCATTCTTCCCATTTAGGGGTAGAGTTAATTTTGCCTCCCATTAATTGTCATGTTATTATTTATCTTGTGAAATGCAATGGAGGCAACACTATGCCAATTGCAGATATAGCCTTTAAAAAAAATAGCGGCTTCTGTTTCCTCTCTCTTGGAATGCTCACTCTTGGGACATTCTCTCTCAAAACCCAGCCATCATGCCATGAGAAATTAAGCCCTTTGGAGAGGCCAGAGTTCCTGACAACCTGCATCAACTGTTAGCCATGTGAGTGAGCTCCCTGGAACATTCTAGCCCAGATGAGCTCTCAGATGCCTGCAGCCCCAAGTCAACATGACAGTATATCAGAACTGCCAATTGAGCCCAGTCGACTGAGATATAATAAGACATTTATTGTTTTAAGCCATAAACTTTGAGCTCCTCTGTTATGCAGTAGTAGATAACTTAAAAAGCGGATAAAAAAACCGTTAGAAATTTTTAAAAAATAAGAAAAATTGTTAGAATAATAAAAACTATTAGAAAATTGACTGATAATGTAGAAATATGTCAATTTTAATGTAAAAACAGAAGCAAAAAAGACAAAGTGTGATTGATATCGTTTTAAAATGTGTGGTAAAGACAATGTAATTTAGCACTTTATATATTTATAATCTTAAATAATCATCTTGGGTTTTCATAATTGTATGACTAGAAAGAAGTACAGTATGTTACCAGTAGTTGAATGATTTATTTCCCTGAATCTCTACACTTTTACAATTAGCAGATAATACTCTTACTAGTTGTAAGAGAAATCACTTTCTGCCTTAACAACAGGTAGAATAAATTTGGTAGGAATTTAAAAAAGCAGTATATATAATAATAAATTTCAGTTTGGAAGAGAAATTTGGAGTACTAGATCATAAGATGCTCTAATATAATTTAGACAAATAAAAATTCTTAGAAGGATCAACCTATTCTAAGTAAAATTAATTCTAATTTAGCTTTGCTGTGATAACCAAGTAATTATTTAGCTTAGAACATGGCAGTAAGTTAATAAACATTGACTCTTAGTAGCAGATCATATTTATGGTTTTAATTGATAATCAAATGACTTCTTGATTTAAAGTTAAAATTAATTTTAAAAACAGATGCTTTCAATAAAAGTACTTCAAAATGTATTATTTCTCTGATATACTAATTAGAATTTCCAAGAGCTGTATAATGTGGAATCATAGAAGGTAGAACATGAAAGGGAAATTTGTACCTTATCTAATTAACCTCTTAATTTAGAGAGAGAGTAATGTAAGCTAAAGAATTGGTCAGATCCATAATACTAAATAGAAACTGGAAAGAGGGTAGCAGAGAAATTAAATTTGTATAACCTAAGGTGGTCATGAGACATTATCAAGTCTTCCTGAGGTCTTGAGGTAGTAGTGTTGTTGGCAGGTAGGTAGGGACTAGATATAGACAATCCCACTAAGGAGGAGGAGTTTCAGTTGGTGGTAAAGCACTGAGAAGTAGCAATATATGTGGTTTTGCTTATAGTCATCATTGGAAAACCAGCTTATCCAAGCTTGGAGGAGAATTTTGAACATTACTTTATGTTATATAACATGCCTATTGTAGATGAAAGACCGCTTAGGGAGTGAAAATGCTTTTTTCACATAATGCCGTATTATCTTCTTGAGCACTCGAAGGATTTTTCTAGCATTTAAATAAAATTAATTAGTTCTCCATTATAAGCAAACCATGTATAAGACACAATATTTTGCTAGAGGGTGAGTATATTCTGGCCCTCAACAACAATATCTTCTAGGGAGGGCAAATAATAATTCATTCATT
>NW_011888851.1:1854474-1857687 GCF_000151845.1 Pteropus vampyrus
TTGAAGAAATACGGCTGAAAATTTCCCAAATATTGAAAAAGACATAAACTTACACATCAAGAAGCTGAGGGAACTCTGAACAGCCTAAACACAAAGAAAAGTTGCATAAATGTGTCTCTGCTTTAATTATAATAGGTTTACTCCTTTTGTTGGTTGTTTTTAACAGAGACTATTTTTAACTTTGACTAAATTATGGTGCATATATAAGTAGAAATTATATAATTATTCTGGTGGATTAAATATGGAACCATATTTCTCATTCTTCCCATTTAGGGGTAGAGTTAATTTTGCCTCCCATTAATTGTCATGTTATTATTTATCTTGTGAAATGCAATGGAGGCAACACTATGCCAATTGCAGATATAGCCTTTAAAAAAAATAGCGGCTTCTGTTTCCTCTCTCTTGGAATGCTCACTCTTGGGACATTCTCTCTCAAAACCCAGCCATCATGCCATGAGAAATTAAGCCCTTTGGAGAGGCCAGAGTTCCTGACAACCTGCATCAACTGTTAGCCATGTGAGTGAGCTCCCTGGAACATTCTAGCCCAGATGAGCTCTCAGATGCCTGCAGCCCCAAGTCAACATGACAGTATATCAGAACTGCCAATTGAGCCCAGTCGACTGAGATATAATAAGACATTTATTGTTTTAAGCCATAAACTTTGAGCTCCTCTGTTATGCAGTAGTAGATAACTTAAAAAGCGGATAAAAAAACCGTTAGAAATTTTTAAAAAATAAGAAAAATTGTTAGAATAATAAAAACTATTAGAAAATTGACTGATAATGTAGAAATATGTCAATTTTAATGTAAAAACAGAAGCAAAAAAGACAAAGTGTGATTGATATCGTTTTAAAATGTGTGGTAAAGACAATGTAATTTAGCACTTTATATATTTATAATCTTAAATAATCATCTTGGGTTTTCATAATTGTATGACTAGAAAGAAGTACAGTATGTTACCAGTAGTTGAATGATTTATTTCCCTGAATCTCTACACTTTTACAATTAGCAGATAATACTCTTACTAGTTGTAAGAGAAATCACTTTCTGCCTTAACAACAGGTAGAATAAATTTGGTAGGAATTTAAAAAAGCAGTATATATAATAATAAATTTCAGTTTGGAAGAGAAATTTGGAGTACTAGATCATAAGATGCTCTAATATAATTTAGACAAATAAAAATTCTTAGAAGGATCAACCTATTCTAAGTAAAATTAATTCTAATTTAGCTTTGCTGTGATAACCAAGTAATTATTTAGCTTAGAACATGGCAGTAAGTTAATAAACATTGACTCTTAGTAGCAGATCATATTTATGGTTTTAATTGATAATCAAATGACTTCTTGATTTAAAGTTAAAATTAATTTTAAAAACAGATGCTTTCAATAAAAGTACTTCAAAATGTATTATTTCTCTGATATACTAATTAGAATTTCCAAGAGCTGTATAATGTGGAATCATAGAAGGTAGAACATGAAAGGGAAATTTGTACCTTATCTAATTAACCTCTTAATTTAGAGAGAGAGTAATGTAAGCTAAAGAATTGGTCAGATCCATAATACTAAATAGAAACTGGAAAGAGGGTAGCAGAGAAATTAAATTTGTATAACCTAAGGTGGTCATGAGACATTATCAAGTCTTCCTGAGGTCTTGAGGTAGTAGTGTTGTTGGCAGGTAGGTAGGGACTAGATATAGACAATCCCACTAAGGAGGAGGAGTTTCAGTTGGTGGTAAAGCACTGAGAAGTAGCAATATATGTGGTTTTGCTTATAGTCATCATTGGAAAACCAGCTTATCCAAGCTTGGAGGAGAATTTTGAACATTACTTTATGTTATATAACATGCCTATTGTAGATGAAAGACCGCTTAGGGAGTGAAAATGCTTTTTTCACATAATGCCGTATTATCTTCTTGAGCACTCGAAGGATTTTTCTAGCATTTAAATAAAATTAATTAGTTCTCCATTATAAGCAAACCATGTATAAGACACAATATTTTGCTAGAGGGTGAGTATATTCTGGCCCTCAACAACAATATCTTCTAGGGAGGGCAAATAATAATTCATTCATTTAGACAAATATTTTCTAGTGAACATGTTTATATTATAGTCACTTTAATAAGTCCTGGGAGACACTAGTAAACAAAACAAAGTCCCTACTCTCATAGAACTTATATTAAAGAGACAAATAAAATACATAATAAAGCATTATATGATGATAAGTGCTATAAACAAAAATAAGGTAAGGTAATGGGATATTTTAAATAGAATAGTCTGGGAAAACCTTTTGGAAATGCTTATATTTAAGCAAAAGCCCTAATAAAGTGAGAAACTTAAATAAATAAATAAAAAATAAATAAATACCTCAATATAAATCAATAATTTATACTTTAATATAAATACATAAACAAATATTTTGTTTGTTTATATTGAGGTACAAGCAAAGTGAAGGATATACAAATTATATCACAATTTATTTGACATACAAATATTCCAAAGATTTTTATTTTCTACTCATCTTTAGTAACTTACACTTGTGCCAATCCTCTCTTAACACATAAAATCTTCCCATGTAAGTTAGTAAATTTTTATATGTAAGATAAGTTACATTTTTTTGAATCTGCTAATTGATGTATACCTCACTTGATGAAATATGTTATTATCTAGTCATTTACAAATGAATTTTAATTATAAATTAATGTTCTCTCACTGAAATAAAAATCAATTAGAAATGTTACCACTGAGAAAAATTCACCCAACTCCATAAAATATTTAAAAGTATAACATAATTTTATAACTATAAAAAAAGAAAGTGCTTTTTGATAAACCGATTAGTTTCTACTTTTCCATTTCCTTTTATTTTTGACTTTGAAAATAACATAATAGTACTAGAATAATTAAAATTAAAAGATAAAATAAAATTCTTAAATTGCTTTCCCATGGAGGATATTTCAAAGTAGAAGAGAAAATAACATAAGATTTGCATGTTTCTTTGAATATTTTCTAGGAAATTACATGATCTTTTGCCCACATCTCTTATTCTATATTATAATGTACATCTATATCAATGTACATTTAATAACCTCAAGCCAAAAACTGGTGTGTCTTCTATTTACTGCCAATTAGCTTTTAATCTCTATTTAGTTTATATATTAAAAAAATTTTCTTTTACTCTAGATTTGTTTGAGATCATTCTCTATATTTTGGTGGTATTC
>NW_011888851.1:1858327-1869288 GCF_000151845.1 Pteropus vampyrus
ACTATAAAAAAAGAAAGTGCTTTTTGATAAACCGATTAGTTTCTACTTTTCCATTTCCTTTTATTTTTGACTTTGAAAATAACATAATAGTACTACAATAATTAAAATTAAAAGATAAAATAAAATTCTTAAATTGCTTTCCCATGGAGGGTATTTCAAAGTAGAAGAGAAAATAACATAAGATTTGCATGTTTCTTTGAATATTTTCTAGGAAATTACATCATCTTTTGCCCACATCTCTTATTCTATATCATAATGTACATCTATATCAATGTACATTTAATAACCTCAAGCCAAAAACTGGTGTGTCTTCTATTTACTGCCTATTAGCTTTTAATCTCTATTTAGTTTATATAAAAAAAAAATTTTCTTTTACTCTAGATTTGTTTGAGATCATTCTCTATATTTTGGTGGTATTCCAAATTCATTTTCCAGTTAATTTTTTTTTAAAAACAGGTATGCCAGTTCAAGTAATTTAGTGAAAACTAATCAGTGAATTATAGTGTTTTCATCAAGATAAAAAAAAAAAAATTCAGGGTTTCAAGGAGCAGTTTTCCAAAACAATTGTTTCCTTTCAGATTTGATGAAGAATTAATCTAAACTTCTCAAAAAGTAGGCCAACAAAATGTCAAAACAAATTTTAACTTTGACTATACATGTAAACTATTCAAATCTGTGTGAATCAACCTAAATGTGCCGAGTAAATTTCAAATGCCTAAAACAGATTTTCTGTTTTATTATTATTATTATTATTAGTATCATTAGTATTATTATTAATAGTGTACAGAGATTCTTGTCTCTTGGTGCTTTTTTTTTTTTTTTGCTTTCCAGACATAACTGTTTGGGGGTTAAAGATATATTAAAAATATGAGAAAATTCAATCCATTTGACTTCACTGATGCAACTCTTGCTATTTCTAAAACTATATAAACTTGAAAAAGAGTTGTCATTAATACCTAGGCTCCATCCCCTCCCTCCCCACCACTGTATGATATCAGGTAAATTTAGAAACTGGACTGAGGAAATAAAATCATTATCATCATCACTTTTTGTTGAAGATTTACTTTGTGTCAGACTTTGATCTCACAGCATCATCCTCACAAGCATTCCATAGGTGGGTTGCTGTCACTATTCCAATCTTGCAGAGACATTTGAGGCTTCAGGAGATTAAGTTCCCAGTTCCTAAGGGGCAGAGTTAATTGACACCTATTGCATAGATGTGTTTAGTGTCAGAGTGCTAATCAGAATAATTTATAACCAATGTTTCTCACTTTTATCCCAGTTTTTAGTTTGTTGTCTTTAAATTATGTATATATTTTTTCTTTTTAAATTCCACATGGTTTAATTTATCATATCATCCATACTTAGTTTTAACATTTGCTCATCTTGTTTTGTTTTCTTTCTGATTCCAGAAGAGTCAAGGCTCAACATTTAAATTTTTGTGTCTGATTGTTTTAGTCGATATTTACTTTAAGATGAAAATAGTCTCATCCAACAGACTCTTATCCAAAATACTTAAAAATTTTGCCTTTAGTATTCAGGACCCTGAGGAGGCCTAGTGAGCCAGGTCTAAGTTTTGCTATCTCTGAAAACCTTTAACTTTTATGTTATCTCAGTCCAGAAATTCTAGAGATTTGCTACTAACTGAATGTAATTTTATTATCTTATATAACGAGTACAATTTTAACTAAAGCACGCTTATGAACATTTACCAGAGTAATTTTGAGAAATAAATGACAGCAGTTATTTTTAAAACACATGAAAAACCGAGCCATGTCTTAAATGTTTTTGAGTAGAATTTTAATGCTGCTTACCAACCATATAAATTTCCAGATACCATTTCTTTCTTTCCTAATTCTTTTCGTCTTCTCATTCAAACTTTTAGAGAGAGTAGGCTATATACTCACTCTTTCTAATATGCCTTGATTTTCTTTTACTGCTAACAACTGCTATTCCTTTGACTTCTGACATGGACACTTTGTCATCACCAGCAACATTTAACAGTCAAAACTGGAGGAAGCAGTTCTGTTGGTGTCTTTCACTTTCTCTTTTTTGATCTTTGATGTGGTTGAGCATCCTAATCCTTTTTTAAAAAAATAATTTTATTAGCATTTTGTATAAAGTACAGTGGTAGGACATTTATATAGTTTGTAAAACGATCCCCCTAATTGCTCTTTCTCTCCTCTACCTCTCCACATAGCCATTACATTAATGCTAACTGCATTCCCTATACTGGAACATCCTAATCCTTTAAAGATCCCATTTTCTTGAAGTCTGTAATATCATTCTTTCCTGGATTTTCTGCAATATAGCTCTTTTGTTTCCTTTCTGATCTTTCCATATTTACCTTAGTAAATATCAGTGTTTCATATAGTAGCATTCTAAGCTTTTATTATTATTCCTTTTTTTATGCTCTCCTGTAATTCATCCACATCCATATATTTTGTTAATGTTATGAGCCAATAACTACCAAATCTCTATCTCTAACTCAAACCTAACTGCTGAGCTCCAAATGATTAGTGGACCTCTCCACTTAGAAAAGTTTCAAATCAAGATTTAGCTCTTCTTCCAAATCTTCTTTTTTCCTGAATCTATCTTGAGGAATGATATCTATGTATATCTAGTCTTTAACCCAAGTGTCTGGGAATTTTCTTGTTACATTTATTAAATACATTCAAACTATAGTTGGCCCTCCATACCTACTGTTTTCACATTTATGGATTTGACCAACCGTGGATCAAAAATACATTTTTTTTTAAATCCTAGAGAGTTATAAAAGGCAAAACTTGAATTTGCCACATGCCAAGCACCATGCTGAATCTATGCCAATAAAATAATGTGTAGACATACCTTCATATTATTTTCAATTCTTCCTCTCTAACATATTTTCCAACTACTCCAAACTCTCCATTACTACTAATATTGTCTTAATACAGAGTGATCATAGTTTATAAAACACTTTCAAACCAGTAGAAACATTTTGAAAACGTCATATGGAAACCCATATATAACAGATAAAAAAGCACATTTATTCTGATCAAGCAGGGGTAGAAGACTCAAAGTGCTTTTCATTTTATATCTCTCTCACCTCCTGCTGGGAGGGACTTCTGTGATACCTCACTATCCTCTGGGGCTTAGAAGAAATACTTTTAAAACACTGCTTCATTTCGCTAAGTAAAAAGTGCTAGATCCCCAAAAGGCTACAACTATGTGATTCTTTTATGTGGCAATCTGGAAAAGGAAAACTATAGGAATAGACAACAAATCATCAGATTCTGGGGATTAGAAAAGAAGGGAGAACATAGCTGTATAGCAGCTACACAACAGAATTTTTAGGGGCATGGAACTGTTCTATATGGTACTGTTGTTGTGGATAAGTCTTCTCAGAAAAAGAATTTACAAATAAGCAAGTGGGGAAAAGACTAGCATGAACCTTGTGATGTTCGATTAGAGTTGGAGGTAATAGCGTAAACTCATGTTTATTTTAATATATATACAGATAGATACATACATAAATATAGATATGTGTGCATCGGTAGTTATGCAAACACATATTTCCTAGCTCTGCTTGCTGAGAAGGTCTATGAGCAATGACATCCTAGTAGCAATGAATATATCTAGTGCTTAGATCTTGACTACTAAATATAATTCTCCAATAAAAGGGATCTGGTCTCTTTGGAAAAATGGTTTATACTAGGGTTGGTCAGGGGAAACTCAAAATAAACAACACATTGTATAATACTATAAAGTAAGGAAATATAGATAGATAGATAGATAGATAGATAGATAGATAGATAGACAGACAGATGATAGACAGATAGATAGATGACAGATAGATAGATGATAGAAAAAAAGGATGCAGAGATGGAATTTTGTCAAAGGGACAAAGGAGCCTATCTGACAGTTCCTAATGGCCAATGCTAGAACAATTTAAAAAAATAATAGCTATATTTTTGTATTATAACCCCCTCAAAATATTAGTCTATACTGATATAAATATATGACTGAATAAATAAATAAATAAATGGAGAAAAGGAAAGAGATAAATCTTCCTTATAGAAGAATTCCAAATAATTGATGCAGAAGAAATAAGGGAAATAGAAAATCACCATTAGAATATCACAGTAATATTTGCTGTAGACAAGATCCACTGAAAAATGCTATACTTAGTGGGTAAAACTTTAAGGAGTAAGAGGATATTTATATAGACTCAAATGATTAGAGATGTCACAAAAACTTTCAGTGACCTGTGAATGGATTCCCTAAGATTTTTTTCCAAGATGCAAGTATAAAACTTGTATTTTTAGTTACATTTAGTTTTATATCTATTGTTCCTTGATTGTGACTTGCACATATGTAGGCCACTAGATATTATGGTTTCTTGTACAATAAAAAATAAAAAAAACCATAAATGCCTAATAATAGACTTTCATCATGTTGTATGTTAAAATATACAGCCATAACAAAGCATTTGTCAAAGCTATTTACTAATACTGAAAAATAATCATGATAAAATGATAAATATGTAAAAGCGAGGTATAAACTGTATAAGGACTATGAACACACTTATTTTTTTAAATATGTATATAAACAAACAGAAGAAAGACTAGGACTAAATATATCAACAGGTCAATAATGTTTGTCATGAGTAGTAGAATTGCAGATGATTTTTCTCTTCTTTTTATACTTCCTTCTAATGAGCATGTGTTTGTTTTATTACCAGCAAAAAATAAATTGCAATAAAACAAACATAACTTCCATGGTTGACATTGCCTAAATCCTTCCTCATGTAATTCCTGTGAGGCTGCCCTTGGTGCCAACTGCTCCTGTCACCAGGTGTATGTCCCAAAAGACCAAAACAAAGGAGAGCCATTCTATCAGAGAATCTAGAGTGGGAAATGTCACAGGATTGGTTGAATATCAATAAATTATCAGGGAGAATTAATAACCAACAATTAGAGAGACTGAATGTAGACACCGAAACCCTAAAGGTAAAACATGTAGTTTCAAATAGAGCCAGGACCACAAATCAGAGCCAAATAGGAAAAAACAAACAAACAAAAAAGATGAGAATAGAGGAAAATTAGAAAGGAATTGATGGGGCCCTTTATGAGTGCCATAAATTTTCAAAAAGGGCCTGGAGCTCATTTTCATTTGGGTTACCGGTTCTCAGGAGGTTAGGCTGACTAAAAGCCAATAGTGTTAAAGTAGCAGGGAGAGAGAGAGAAAAAAACTGATTTCAAAATATCAAATTTCATTTTACAATGTTTAATGTACTTTGAAAATTATCCATGTTACTAGTCTTTTTCTTTCTGCCACATCCTCATCTGTCAAAATTCTTGATGGTCTAGCTTAAGTTTGACCTCTCTGAAATTATCTTTAGTCACCCAGTTGGATGTGATTTCTCACTCCTTCTTTTAAAGTCCTGCAATTTTTTTTATACTATTTGTAAAGAATACCATTTGTTAGCACTGTGAAATAGCAAAATGGCCTTTCGGGTTTGTAAATTTACAGAAGCTTGGGTTGACATATATTATGCTACTTTATGTGACACACTGTGTGTTACTTTTAGTGAGCTAGCTAAATGACAAAGTACTACAAATAGACACATATTTATTAAGAGAAAAATGGTAAGGAAGGTTGTCACCCACTGCAAATATACTCCTCTTAGGAGCTATATTTTATTTTAGTAGCTAATACTTTCACATACCTGCTAGGCACTTTCCTGCTTGCTTTTGAATCATAAATTATTCTTTAAAAACTGGAGTACTTTCTGCTGTCAGAGTTTACACATTAAACTATAATCTAGAACACTTCCTTTACCTAGTCTGGTAAGATTTCACTTAGGCCTTGAAGCCACTGACATTTTCCAGTTAATGATGTAATAGTAATGCTGTTGAAATTAGGGCAGAAGAGGAAAATGAGATAGGCTAGCATACTTTCATTTTTTAAGAATAGAGATATCAGCAAATTATCGTCATGGCTCCTGTTTTCCTTCACATTATACAGACTTTCAAATTAATAAAATGACTTCAATAGTTCTCATTACTAAAAGTTTTCTTTCTAGGTCATAGTAGTCTTTTTATAGGACTGTTGCTATTTCTGATTATGTTGTTTTGTCTCTAATAATCTGCAAATCGACTTCCTTTCCTTATTGGTTTATGATCAACTTTTGTGTTCAGAAATGAACTTTTGGCTTGTCATATAACACGGCTGTATATCTCACATAACAAGGCTATAAGTCTTTTTATAACTTCTTACTTGACTTGTCCATCAGGGAGCCCCACAGATACCTTAAGCACCCTCCCTCGCCCCCCCCACCAAAAAAAAAACCAAGCAAAAAACCCAGAATCACTGTATTTATGCTATTCTGCCACTGTTGCTGTAAAGATTCTCTTTTAGCATCTGGGGATCATTTTAGCTTCTCGCTCCCTCACCAATTGTATCCAACCAACCACTAATTCTTCTCATGGCACATGAAATGTGATTACAAATCATATACAAATTACTGGGATTTTAGGTAGTCAATACATAGCAACCTCTTTTCTTTGTCAAGTGCAGAACCAACTGAGAAATAGGGTGTAAGAAAGTAAAGACTATAATATTGTCTTAATCAATGCTGAACTCTTGAAGTCCTATGAGAGCTAAATGAACTAACTAGAATGTTATGATAGCCCCTGGCACCTCTCATACCTCCCATCTATATCTTAGCAAAGTTCTTTTGTGGGTAAACTTGGCGTTGAAAAACTAACTTAAATTTTCTGCCTTCCAATGAACTGGTAGAGAAAAAAGAGAAGACATTTGAATTCTCAGTGGTAGCAGATGATTGACATGAAGTACGGACCAATGACTTTCAACCATAATAGAACCTGCCATCTTTTCTGGGTTGAGGAGTGAGGCAGGAAGCTACGAGTTAAAGTTAGGAGTTAAAGTCCATCTGTTGGAAACAGAAAACAAGTGAAAAATATGTGTACTCCCCTCTGACAAGAGATAAAAGGATGAGAGGGAGAGTTTGTTAGTCATGGAAATCGTGAGACAACTGTTTCAAGAAGAAAACAGAAAGCACACTTCAAATGCTACCTTTACATGTGATATTCACTGTCTAGAGTTCTTGAGTTCACGGTCTATCTAACAAGCTCATATTCTTCCTTGAAGACACAGGCAAATGATCTCTGTGAGACCTTCACTGGTTTATACAATTAGAAGGCAGGTAGTTCTCCATTGCCTGTATTTGAATTGCAATTGATTTTGTCTTTTAGAATTTACCATATGTCAATGAAATTGTTTAAACCTCTTTTTTTCCCCACCAAAGTAGGAACTTTAAAAGCAGACATTGTATGCTGCATTATAAATGACCAGTACATATTTGCTTTACAATGTTTATCACTGCATGAATATCAAAAGTAAACAAAATAAATATATAGATTGCAAATAATCTAATATCTATTATATGAGTAGCTGTAATAAATTATGTTATAACCATAAATGGAATACTAGGTATAGTCTAAAAGTCATGCTTTTAAAAGGATATTAAGTAATATAAGAAAAAAAACCCTAACATCATAAGCAGGAAAAAAGAAATTTGCAAAATAGTTTATAAAAATTATATATCAATATTTAAAATTTACATATACATATCCATACATAAAAACACATAATTTTTAATAGAAAACATACCAAGATGTTAAACATGTTTATCATGGGTGATTTTATATTGTCTTCTTTTCAATTTTTTTTAAATAATATTTTTTCTAAATAAATATTATTATAAATAATTACAAAATAATTATGTAAACTATGATTTATTGGCTTCCTCCTTCTGGTACACAGTGCTCCTCACATTGTTGACATTCCATAAGTCTTGCTAAATTGCTAGAAATATTGGGGCCACTGGTTTGTTGACATCTTTGTAAAGCTTTTAATCATTATGTTCCTATAAATTCTCTGTTGAATTGATCTGAAAATATTTACTTAAAATTTTTTTCCTGTATTTCCAAAGAGGGTACTGGTGTATCATTATTAGCTTTATCTATTCATTATTTTTTTTTTGAAATAAAACATACAAGAGAGCTTCCTGTCATCTTCAGGATGAATCTTCAGGATGATGAGCAAGATAGACCATCTGCCAATTCTTAGTTAGAACATGTTTTATTGACTTAACATATCCAAATTGGATGTTTTAAGTTGTTCTTCCAGTGTCTGTCAATTTTCTTTTTCTGTGTTGTTTTTTTTTTTTTCTCAGCTACTCCACCCATCCCATACGGCATTCATTCTGGATATCTGGATCAGAGTAGTTCATTAAGAAGAGTAATATAATATAATATAATTATTTCATTGTTAAGGAATTTGGTTATCCTCCTTGTTTTTCATATAAAGAGGTGTAACTGGCTCATTTCCTATAGAGCTGAAAGAGGCTCACAGCTCTTGAATTCCTTTGCCCCCAGTTTGCTTTCATATTAATAAAAATTGTTTAAATTGTTGCATTTTTCTTCCTATGGATCTTAATAAACTTGTTAAAATTATTTTAATACTTGTTCAAATTTTTATTGTATTGACAAGGGTTTCTTTTCCAAGGCTTTTCTATACTGCCAATATTTTTACTTAACTCTCTATCGATAGCCACAAGTCATAATTGGCAGCTACTTATTGTAGAGGGTAACTTGGCACACTCTTAAAACTTGTACAGAAATCTGTGGCCTAGTCAACGTGTGGTGTAAAATTCCTCATGCTTGCCAATGAAAATCTGTCTTAGCAATTGAATCACTTTCCCTCTTGGTTTATAGAACCATAATAATAAATGCCTTTCATTTTTTTACCCAAAGTCCTAGCTCTGTTTTACTATTACTTTACTGTTCTTTATTTTATGTTATGACTTGCTTCTATTTTCTGAATGTCAGAATAAACCTGTATTTACAGTATTAAAGGAATCACAGATCTAGTTTTACCTGGTGTCATAAGCAGCTTCTAAGAGAGCTTTCAATGATTCTTCCTTCCTAGGATTTTCACCCTTGTGTAATTCTTTTCTTTTAAGTGTGGGTTGGACATAGTAATTCATTTCCAGTAAGTAGAATGTAGCAGAGATGATGGGATATCACTAATAAGATTACGTTGCAAAAAGACTATAGCTTCTGTCTTGGCAGTCTCTCTCACATTCTCGCTTGCTTGCTGAGGGAAGCCAAATGGTATGTTTTGGACTACGCTATAGAGAAGTTGATATGGCAAAGGAAAGAGGGAGGCCTCTAGCCCACCCAGTAAAGAACTGAGGCCATCATTTCAACAGCCACATGGAACTAAATCTTGTCAACAACCATGATGAGATAACTTGGTAAAGGATCTTCTCCCATTGAGACTTTAAGTGAGCTTGCAGTCTTCGCCAGTACCCTAACAACAATGTCATTAAAAACTTTGAGACAGAGGCACTGCCTGAGCTGCACTCGGATTTCTCACTCACAGAGACAGTGAAATAATAAATGTTTGTTTTTTAGGCTGCTAAAAATTTTGGAATAATAAGTTATGAAGTAATAAATAACTAAAACACCTGGCCATATGTCTTTTCTGATATTCCTGTATAAGGGAAATATTACAATATTTTTATGATTATTTCACCTTAAAAAGAGAGAAAGTCTGAGAATTATAAGATGTTGGACTATGTTTATGTTCTGAATATACCATTTTGGTTAAAAAAGGTAGACATGATCTTGTATTTTATAGCAAATGATTAGTGCAATATTGTCTGATTCTTAGAGTTAGAGCTGAGACAACAAGATGCAGTCCTTCCACATCTAATGAGCTAAACACAGAACTGCATAAGTCATTGAGAAATCAGGTCTCACTTCTTAAGCAACCTTAAGAAAAATGGAGCAAAGAAAAAGGTGGCCACTGTTTCTCTCAATAGAAGCTAGAGGAAAAGGAAAGAGGGAAGAGCTCTAATATTAAATCCAAGTAATAGGTCAGGCTTGTAGGATTTCGACATACTACATTCTGCTTATTCAGATAAATTTAAGAGATATAACTCCTTGGTTTAGTCTTAAATCAATCCCACCTGTGGTTAAGCCACATTCAGAGAGGGTTCTTTATGCACCATCATCCATTTCTACCCCAAGAGAACATGCTCTGTCTACAAGGATAACCCACTGCAGTGATACAAATTGGAGCAATCGCTCAGTTTTCAGTTTTTACCCTGTGGTTGTGTCACTGTCACCACCGCCTGCCCAAAAACACTTGCCGGGCCGATTTATCAAGGACAGGGATATCCGATCTAAGTTTGGCAAATCTAATTCTCTTTCTTGGAAATACAAAAGTTGAACAGAGTCACCTGGAGAATGATGATTGTTAGCACTGGGATAGCTAATATCAACACTCAAGAGAAGAATGAACAATTTCTAATGCTGAAGACCCAGAGCAGCCTTTGTCCCCAGACTTTGTCAAAGCAGGATGATGGTTCAGTGTTTTTCACTTCTCTGTGCTATCTTAATAATCTAATAAATTTAACCTTCTTGCTTAAGTTAGCCAGAGTAATTTTTCAGTTATTTATGTTATGCTTTGACCTCCCTTATTTATTCAATATATCCCTATAAAATACACTTCTGCTTTAAGATCTTGGCTGTTATAAGTATATAATTTAGTCTTCACCCACAGATGAGTTAAAAAAAAAAAAGACAAATTAATTATTTTTATAGCTAAATAAGTTATGACTTTTTGAGTAAGTAAATAAGTATAAATTTATTATAGTCATAGATTGTTGAGAACAAGGATACATTGCATATATAGATAATTAAGGCATTTCTATTTGGTATCTTGTTATTTAGTTTTTCTACAGTCCCAATTAACACTTTTATTGCACTTATTTTCTTATTTATTTTAATTTGACTTATGATGTAATTTCACATACATGTATAATTATAAATACGGAGTTATATATACACCTGTTTCATGATTCCACTTATATGAACTCTCTAAGG
>NW_011888851.1:1869338-1878693 GCF_000151845.1 Pteropus vampyrus
GCCAGTACCCTAACAACAATGTCATTAAAAACTTTGAGACAGAGGCACTGCCTGAGCTGCACTCGGATTTCTCACTCACAGAGACAGTGAAATAATAAATGTTTGTTTTTTAGGCTGCTAAAAATTTTGGAATAATAAGTTATGAAGTAATAAATAACTAAAACACCTGGCCATATGTCTTTTCTGATATTCCTGTATAAGGGAAATATTACAATATTTTTATGATTATTTCACCTTAAAAAGAGAGAAAGTCTGAGAATTATAAGATGTTGGACTATGTTTATGTTCTGAATATACCATTTTGGTTAAAAAAGGTAGACATGATCTTGTATTTTATAGCAAATGATTAGTGCAATATTGTCTGATTCTTAGAGTTAGAGCTGAGACAACAAGATGCAGTCCTTCCACATCTAATGAGCTAAACACAGAACTGCATAAGTCATTGAGAAATCAGGTCTCACTTCTTAAGCAACCTTAAGAAAAATGGAGCAAAGAAAAAGGTGGCCACTGTTTCTCTCAATAGAAGCTAGAGGAAAAGGAAAGAGGGAAGAGCTCTAATATTAAATCCAAGTAATAGGTCAGGCTTGTAGGATTTCGACATACTACATTCTGCTTATTCAGATAAATTTAAGAGATATAACTCCTTGGTTTAGTCTTAAATCAATCCCACCTGTGGTTAAGCCACATTCAGAGAGGGTTCTTTATGCACCATCATCCATTTCTACCCCAAGAGAACATGCTCTGTCTACAAGGATAACCCACTGCAGTGATACAAATTGGAGCAATCGCTCAGTTTTCAGTTTTTACCCTGTGGTTGTGTCACTGTCACCACCGCCTGCCCAAAAACACTTGCCGGGCCGATTTATCAAGGACAGGGATATCCGATCTAAGTTTGGCAAATCTAATTCTCTTTCTTGGAAATACAAAAGTTGAACAGAGTCACCTGGAGAATGATGATTGTTAGCACTGGGATAGCTAATATCAACACTCAAGAGAAGAATGAACAATTTCTAATGCTGAAGACCCAGAGCAGCCTTTGTCCCCAGACTTTGTCAAAGCAGGATGATGGTTCAGTGTTTTTCACTTCTCTGTGCTATCTTAATAATCTAATAAATTTAACCTTCTTGCTTAAGTTAGCCAGAGTAATTTTTCAGTTATTTATGTTATGCTTTGACCTCCCTTATTTATTCAATATATCCCTATAAAATACACTTCTGCTTTAAGATCTTGGCTGTTATAAGTATATAATTTAGTCTTCACCCACAGATGAGTTAAAAAAAAAAAAGACAAATTAATTATTTTTATAGCTAAATAAGTTATGACTTTTTGAGTAAGTAAATAAGTATAACTTTATTATAGTCATAGATTGTTGAGAACAAGGATACATTGCATATATAGATAATTAAGGCATTTCTATTTGGTATCTTGTTATTTAGTTTTTCTACAGTCCCAATTAACACTTTTATTGCACTTATTTTCTTATTTATTTTAATTTGACTTATGATGTAATTTCACATACATGTATAATTATAAATACGGAGTTATATATACACCTGTTTCATGATTCCACTTATATGAACTCTCTAAGGTAGTCAAACTCTAGAAGCAGAAAACTGAATCGTGGTTGCCAGGGGCTGTGGGTGGGAGAAACGAGGATTTGCTGTTCAGTAGGCATAAAATTTCAGTCATGCAAGATAGAGATCTGCTGTACACCACAGTGCCTATAGGTAGCAATAATGTATAGTAAGTACACTTACAATTTTGTTAAAAGAGTACATCTCGAGAGAAAAAAAATGGCGTAAATGATAGAGGCTCTGTTCATCCCTCTGGCAACCAAATCAAAGTTGTGATGGAAACAAGGAGCCGCAGCAAGGAAAAATTGCCTGAGATCTAGAAGAACAAGCCATATAACTAGCGAGAAGTCCAAGAAATCACCCTGCAACAGCAGAAGGTAGGATGGGGTGAGGACGCGGGGCTGCCCGGTCTGAGCAGCAGTGAGACCGAGGCTGCGGCAGCAGCAGTTGCCTCTTAAAGGGGCTGCATCCGCGAGCGGATTTTCATGGTGAAGAACCTACTTGCTCTAGGCACCAGTGCCAATTCAGCTGCATGCAGGGACACGAGGGACTTACAGGGAGACATTTTCAGAGTGAGGGCCCAGGCAAGTTTCACTCTGTACAAGTGCCGACAGTATCCATTGCTCCCTGTTGAGCCCTCCCCTCTCCTAGTGTGCAGACACAGCACTGCCATAGCTGAGATGTCATCAAACTGGATAACAGAGGTCGCTCCACCCAGAGGATTCCCTGAAACCCTGCCTTCCCCAACTCGAGGCTCCACCCAAGCCACATCCTGATATAGCCTCAGTGAGTCAGGTTCTCCTTGCTGAGCAGTGCCTAGACTCACACTGGAGGCAGCTGGCCTCGTTTTCTGGTGTGGTCTTTTGAGGCAACTATAAGCACAGCATCTGTGGATTGCTTGCTGAATCTTAACAGGCAGCCCTGGAGGGGGAGAGGCTTGGGCTAAGTTTGGCCTGCAGCTCAACCTCTCAGGACTGTGCCAGTGGACACCTACTTCACAGATCCACACTAATATGACCGGGAGACTTAGGAGCTTTGCTAAGTACATAGAAACAGACACGGAAAGGCAGCCAAAATGGGAAGACAAAGAAATAGAAACCATATGACAGAACAGAACAGAGATCCAAATATAATAGAGTCAAGTAATCTAACAGATGTAGAGTTCAAAACACTAGTTATAAAGATACTCGATGAACTTTTGGGAAGTGTAGATAAATTCAGTGAGAATTGATAAAAAACATGAAAACGGAAAAGGGAATTATAAAAGAAAACCAGTCTGAAATGAAGAACACATTATTTGAGATGAAGTATGTTAAATGGAATAAACAAAAGAATACACAAAGTGAATAAAGAAGAGGATCAAATGCCCTATCTAGAGAACAGGAAAGCCAATCAGGACATGCAATCAGAATGGCAAGAGATAAGATGCCAAGACTATAAAAATAATTTAAGAAGGATATGGGACACTATTAAGGCTCCAAATATTCGTCTGATCGGCGTAACTGAAGAAAATCAAGATGTTGAACAGCTGTTTGAAGAAATAATGATGGAAAATTGCCCTAACCTGGTGAAGGAAATGGACATAAAACCCCAGGAAGCTCAGAGAATTCCAAAAATCAGGGATCCAAATAGGCCCATACCAAGACACATCATAATTAAAACGCCAAAGTTTAAATGCCAAGAAAGAATATTAAAAGCAGCAAGAGAAAAACAGATAATTACATACAAGGGAAAACACATAAGACTGGCAGCTGATTTCTCAAAAGAAACTATGTAGGGCAGAAGAGCTTGGCAAAAAAATATTCAACAGGATGAAGACTCAGAATCTACAACCGAGAATAATTTATCCAGCAAAGCTATCATTTAGAATTAAAGGACAGATAAAGAGCTTCCCAGACAAAAATAAGCTAAAAGAATTTATCGCCACCAAGCCAGTATTACAGGAAATGTTGGAAGGACTTCTTTAAGAAGAAAAGACATGTATCAAGAACAGGAATAAAGAATGGTAATAACCACATTCCTATCAATAAGTACCTTAAATGGAAAAGAATTAGGTGCTCCAACCAAAAGATAGAGTGGCTGAAAGGATAAGAAAACAAGACCCCTATATTTGAAAAGAAAGGGGATGGCAAAGATATTGCTTTGATGGACCTAGAAGGTATTTAAGTCAGACAGAGAAAGATAAACACTATATGATTTCACTTATATGCAGAATTTGAGGAATAAACAGAACAAATGAATAAAAAACAGATTCACAAATATAGTGGACAATTTGGTGTCGGACAGAGGGAAGGAGGTTTGGGGGCTGGGAGAATGAGGTGAAGAGCTAAAGAAGTACAAATTAGTAGCTGATGGATGATCACAGAGATGGAGAGCATGACATGGGGAATACAGTTAGCATTAATACATTGGCATGATGGAGGGTCAGGGGAGAAAGGGTACAGTTAGGAGGATCGTTTTATGAACTATATAGATGTCTAACCAATGTACTGTATACTTGAAACTAAATTTTAAAAAGTGAGCTAATGCAAAAATAAAATAAAGAGTACATCTCATGTCATGTTTTTTTCTTCCACAATAAAATAAAAGTTACTGTCAAAGTGATGTTAACAAATGTCTAACCAAAATTAGACGTAATATGACTTTTGATGAATTTGCACCTTAACAACAAATATAGAATTTTAGATGTGAAAAATATTCTTAGAAGTCAAGGCCATAAAATCCTGAGTCCATTCTAAAATCTGGTGGACTTCTGTGACCTCTTGGTGCATAGGACACAGCTTGATACCAGACCTGTGAGTCTCATATAGTTTTTGTGCAATCTCTCAGGAGCTGGTCTGAGTCCACAAGTCTTTGATTAAAGCTGCATCAGTGAAGATATCTTAGTACTCTAATTTATTAAGGGCCATCTAGAAAAGCAAGATTGTCATTTAGTCTAGTGTTATAACGGGTCTATCATTATAATTTAGTTATTGGGAAGATTCCTTACATCCTCCTTAAAAACAATACAATAATTAATAGCATGAGATTTCACATTATTTCAAACATTAAGTCTCCTGGATTTTAGCTGTTCTTTTATTTTAGAGTCCAATTCAGGTCATCCTGGCAGATTTCCATATCAGTGTAATGCTCTAAGGCTCACAGGATTTTTACTTGACGGATGAATATTTATTTATGTCTGTTTGGTTAACTTTGCTCTGTGGATGAGCAGCTGTTTCCTTCTGGTTATGAAACTGGGTTTTGTTAAATTAAAATGACATTGCCACTTTGTTTCTTCTTTCGCTGCTGCCATTACGAAGGAGGGAAAACAACTGGAGGCATTTATTCAACAAATATTTATTCAACTTTTACTATATGCCAGAAACTGAGGATAAGGTTGTTAACAGCAAACATTACAGTTCCTGACTTCACAGAGCTCATGGTCTAGGTGCGGCAGTCCCCAGGTACTTTTTGGCCCCAGGGGCCGGTGCTCCTCCTATGAGAATCTAATGCCTGATGATCTGAGGTGGACCTGAGGCGGTGATGCTAGTGCTGAAGAGCGGCTGCAAATACAGATGAAGCTTCACTTGCTGGCCTGCTGCTCACTTCCTGCTCTGCGACCTGGTTCCTAACAGGCCACGGACCAGTACCAGTCCATGGCCCAGGGATTGAGGACCCTTGGTCTAAGGAATCCAAAATGGTGACCCACACTTCTCCTGAAGCCTACCCAAACTACAAGGGGTCCAATCTCCAAGTAAAGGATTTTTGGGGGGGATACCACTTACTTTCTTCTCCAAACAGCATCCCACTCTTGATTGTGGAAGATATGGGTCAGAGCTGAGTATTTTTCTTTTACTTAGATCGAACATTACTTTAAACAGCAAATATATTTTAGACTATACAGTAAGGGATTTTGGTAATTTGCTAATTTCTTTATAAATGGAGATTCCTTTATTGTTTTCTGTTGTGCTTGTTATTTTGGTTCATGTGCTATGCAGATGTGTACTCATACCATCATCTTTTCTGGAAGTCTAATTTGATTCAAGTTTACACATTAAAAGAGTGAAAGACAAATTCATTCTAATTTTTGCAATCAATTTTGATCACCATTTCAAGTGCCCTTCAAAAGTGATTCAGATGAAAGCAGAAACAAATTTTACATTTTATGAATAAGCTTAACATTTTTCAATCAAACTTTTTAAAAATAATACTTTTTTAATGCTTTTTTCCTTGAATGCATAATAAATATATGTTATAAAATCTTAAGTATTAATAACAAATAATTTGAAAGAACACCATGTTAATCCTCTTATCTAAAGATGACCAGTATTAACATTTTTATATATATTTTTCAAAATGTTTGGTAGACATACACACATACAGAGACATGCACATTCTTGCCCCCTCCTTTTAATTTAAATAATTAAAATTATTTAAACCTACACAACTGCTTTATAATCAGTTTTTTATCACAGAACATATATCACGAACATATTTAGATTTCAAAAAATGTAGATCTTTAGCATTATTTTAATGGCTACATTATAGTTCATTTCATGCCATAATTTATTCACTCAGCTCTCATGTTCAGATTTTCTTAAATATTTTATTCTTAGGAAGTCTCATTCAGCTACCTTGTGGTGCCAAGGAAGATTTGATCTCTATTATACATTTTCATTTATTTGTACTATTTTAATACTTACTATAAACTCATCTAGCCCATGAGTATTTGATTAAGTATATATAAAATTAGAAATAATTACACATTAGTATTATATCATGAAGTAACATTGATTTTGTATTTTTAATTTTTCCTATGCAACAAACATTGATCATTTGTATTTTGCATTTTTTTCTGGTCATTTTCCATTAGTTTAAAATTGCTTGCCTTCCAAATTTAGTAATGTTTATTTCAAAATGAATGTATTAAATCTGAACTATTTCATGAAAGCAGTCACCTCCTAAAGTCAGAATAAGGGGAAAGGCAAACATACCACCCATCCAGAAGTCAAGGCATTACCAAGGTAATTCTATCATCTGTCTCTTTCTTCCACAATGTAAGATTGAGCATTCTTGTCTCCTCGTTTCCCAGGCTGTAGCCAGGAGAAGGAAAGAAGAGAGGCATTTCTCTCACTCCCCATACATTCTCAAGCAAGCGTACACAAAGGCAAAAGTATTGAGAATTTATCATGAGTCACATCTAGTTCTTTTCTCCCACTCCTTAGTATTTTCATTATGGTCTTTATTTAGGGGGATAGGAAAAGAAAACAAGGGAGGGCCTCGTATACTCTCTTTGATAAAGTGGGTAGTAATAATAATTAGAATTTATTTAATTTTTACTTCATGCCAGGAATTGGTCTAAGTCTTTTACATGTGTTAACTAATTTAATCATCATACCAACCCCATGAAAGTGTTACCATTATTATTTGCAGTTTATAGATGAGGAAATTGAGGTACAGAGAAATTTACCAACTAAAGTCAAACAACTAGTGAATGGCAGGATAGGATTCAAATTCAAGGAGTCTGATTTTAGAGTCTCTCCTCTACGTCTCTCTCTCTCTAGCTTTATCAAGTCAGTTAAATGAAATGCGTGCTTGGCAGCCAGGCATCTAAATTTGTTACAAGATTTATCTACTTACTTTGGATTAAGATTAATCATTAGAATCAGACAACATAATAGAAAATTATTATTGTTAGTCCCCAGAGATACTGTTCTAGCTTTATGACCTCAAATTATGTTGTCAGTACCACCATGCTGTGGGAGCCAAGGGCATCCTTCTAGATCCTGATTCTCCTTGTCTTTCAAACTCTTCACTGGTGGTCCAGCTACTGCCAATCCATTGCACACTGTCGCAGATCCTTCTCAGCTGCCGTTTTATCTCATTTATATAAATGTTGTCATTACCACCACCACACCTTGCCACAGATTCCAAATGCCAGGTACCAGGGTCGGCCCAGTGAGATTAGTCTCGTTTGCATAGTTCCTGAAGCAAAGCTTTCTCTTCCTTTGGAGCTCGATTCCATCTTGGTGCCACTCCTCCAATTTCCCCTTAAATAACCATGACACTCTCTTCTCTTGAAGAGGGTTTCACCTTTAGCCGCAGAAGAGCTTTCTTTTCACCTTTTGATCTTAATTCCTAAGAGTTAACCTCATCCCCACATCAAGTCCCAATATTAACCTCCTTTCATCCCTACTTTGCTACTTTTTTTAATTGACAGGATTAGAATTTCCTTTAATAATTCTATATCCACATAAACCTAAACTATATTGATAAATCCTTTTCCAAACTTGTATGCTTGGCTTCCAAACATTCCATAATGTTCTAAACATTAAATTAACAATAGTTAATTTAACATATTTAACTTGTATACTTTAATTCATTACATTTCTTTTTTTAAATAATTTTTTAATAATTCATTACATTTCTAACACTACCTCTAGTTCAGATTTTTATCGAGCTGCTTTTCATTAGGTTGAATGAATGCAATTTAATAATTCACTCCTTGTAGGACAAAGTATGGTTTAGAAATTATGAAATCTTTATTCAATATTATATAAATTATCTTATTTGACAAAATTATGTGCTGTAAAAAAGTCTTTTCTACAAAATATATTTTATTTTAAGTGATCTGCAGACAGTGTCATTCAATAGTAAGCAAATTCTAGGTTAATAGGAAAAACAAGAGGGGAATTTACAGAGTACGGGATTAAAAATACCCAGAAACTTACATGAATAATATACTTATTGGTATAGTAGAAAATTTGTGTAAAAATTTTAAATGTTTGAAAATTGAATAACTATTCAAGGAGAGATTTATGTAACAGTGATATTTTTAAAAGAATCACTTAATTAACATTACATATATAGCAATTAGGAACAAATAAAGAACAATGAATAGCTGTAGTACTGGAGAAATTTTTAAAGTTTGCTGAAGCTACCACTAAGTAGAAGTCAAATTTTCTTCAGTTATTCTCTAATAAAATAATAAGTAACTAAACAGGAATTTTACTAATTAGTTAGTGCTGTAATAACACTTTATAATAAATAATCTCCAAACCTCAGTGGCTTATAAACACACACACACACACACACACACACACACATCACTCATGGGTCCACAGGTTAGCTGAACTTTGTCTCAGTGCAACTGGGCTTCACTGCAGGCTGCAGTTCTATATCAGGTATATTCCGTACATCTGATTCTACGACCATGGGCACTCCCTTCTCATGGCAATGACAACGGTGCAACTATACAAGACAAATTATTTTAGCACATTTAAAACTTCTGCTCATGTCCGCTAACATGCCACTGGCTGAAGCAAATTGCTTGGCTAAGCTGACTATCAATACATCATGGAAATATATTCAGCTTGCTCTAGTGGGGGCACTCTAACATCAGATGCAAAGGTTATGGGTGTTTATCGCAGAAAAGGAGTGAAGAATTGGGAAAAATAGTCCAATTTATCACTAAAAGAAATGGAATTAAAGTGTTCTAAAGTTCTAGAACTGACGAGGAGTATAAAAGTCAAATATTTTATATTAAATTCAACATACATGTTGTAATCTCTAGAATAGAGATAGAAAAAGATAGTAAAAGTATATATGAGGCATTAAAGTTAAAAATAAGGCACCTCAAAAAAACTATAGATTCTGAGGGGGCATATACATTTACATAAACTCTGAGGCAATTCTGAGCTTATAATCAGGAGATGAGAGCTCTGGAAACTAGATAACTTCAAGAATAGTCACATAAGTCGATTTCAATACACTATGTTTGCTGCTCTACCACAGGCCTCCAA
>NW_011888851.1:1878743-1885317 GCF_000151845.1 Pteropus vampyrus
CTATATTGATAAATCCTTTTCCAAACTTGTATGCTTGGCTTCCAAACATTCCATAATGTTCTAAACATTAAATTAACAATAGTTAATTTAACATATTTAACTTGTATACTTTAATTCATTACATTTCTTTTTTTAAATAATTTTTTAATAATTCATTACATTTCTAACACTACCTCTAGTTCAGATTTTTATCGAGCTGCTTTTCATTAGGTTGAATGAATGCAATTTAATAATTCACTCCTTGTAGGACAAAGTATGGTTTAGAAATTATGAAATCTTTATTCAATATTATATAAATTATCTTATTTGACAAAATTATGTGCTGTAAAAAAGTCTTTTCTACAAAATATATTTTATTTTAAGTGATCTGCAGACAGTGTCATTCAATAGTAAGCAAATTCTAGGTTAATAGGAAAAACAAGAGGGGAATTTACAGAGTACGGGATTAAAAATACCCAGAAACTTACATGAATAATATACTTATTGGTATAGTAGAAAATTTGTGTAAAAATTTTAAATGTTTGAAAATTGAATAACTATTCAAGGAGAGATTTATGTAACAGTGATATTTTTAAAAGAATCACTTAATTAACATTACATATATAGCAATTAGGAACAAATAAAGAACAATGAATAGCTGTAGTACTGGAGAAATTTTTAAAGTTTGCTGAAGCTACCACTAAGTAGAAGTCAAATTTTCTTCAGTTATTCTCTAATAAAATAATAAGTAACTAAACAGGAATTTTACTAATTAGTTAGTGCTGTAATAACACTTTATAATAAATAATCTCCAAACCTCAGTGGCTTATAAACACACACACACACACACACACACACACACATCACTCATGGGTCCACAGGTTAGCTGAACTTTGTCTCAGTGCAACTGGGCTTCACTGCAGGCTGCAGTTCTATATCAGGTATATTCCGTACATCTGATTCTACGACCATGGGCACTCCCTTCTCATGGCAATGACAACGGTGCAACTATACAAGACAAATTATTTTAGCACATTTAAAACTTCTGCTCATGTCCGCTAACATGCCACTGGCTGAAGCAAATTGCTTGGCTAAGCTGACTATCAATACATCATGGAAATATATTCAGCTTGCTCTAGTGGGGGCACTCTAACATCAGATGCAAAGGTTATGGGTGTTTATCGCAGAAAAGGAGTGAAGAATTGGGAAAAATAGTCCAATTTATCACTAAAAGAAATGGAATTAAAGTGTTCTAAAGTTCTAGAACTGACGAGGAGTATAAAAGTCAAATATTTTATATTAAATTCAACATACATGTTGTAATCTCTAGAATAGAGATAGAAAAAGATAGTAAAAGTATATATGAGGCATTAAAGTTAAAAATAAGGCACCTCAAAAAAACTATAGATTCTGAGGGGGCATATACATTTACATAAACTCTGAGGCAATTCTGAGCTTATAATCAGGAGATGAGAGCTCTGGAAACTAGATAACTTCAAGAATAGTCACATAAGTCGATTTCAATACACTATGTTTGCTGCTCTACCACAGGCCTCCAAATTTGAGCATAATTTCCTGGAATTGTCTTGTTGACAAAACATCTTTTTATCCTTAAAGGAGCTAATCCTCTTTCAAAAGAACACTAAATATAATTTTTCATGATAAAAGGAGATTTATGTGCTTAGATAAACTTGAGCATAAATATTTTGCTTCAGTATCTCCAACAATTCCTTTTGTGCCATTCAAAAAAAGGTCACACATAACCAATAAGATAAGCCTGTGCATATCAAGCAATGAATATCTGTGCTCTGTTATGTTTCTGTTGTCACGTCTCTCAACTTCAAGAATCAGGAGACAAAGGAATAAAATAGCTGCCTATGTGTTTTGCTCTTTATTACAAGTTCTCCATCTGTATTTAATATTCATTGGAGCCAGGTCAACAGAGATCAATGACCAGTCATTATGTATCATACCATCTAATAATACTCAAAATAATTAAAGACCAAGAAGAACAACAAGTTTTTGCTATGTTCAATAAAAACTCATAATGTGAATGTGTTTTTATTCAGAGAATGCTGAAAACAGAACACTCTAAGAATATCACTGCAGTTGAAAAGGCAATATTTAAAAATAATAAATTCAATCAGCTGCTTTGTATCTTTAATTGAGATATATTTTAGCTGCTTTGTATCTTTAATTGAGATATATTTTAAGATAAAGTTCACTTTTCTAAACTGGCTAAAATAACACAAGATGATCTAGTATAGCTGTTTGCTAACTGTCAGTAATGATACTTTAATGATCAATAGAGCTCAGTTTAATCTTTCTGGTTCCTTCTAGCCAATAATGCACTTTAGTTCTCTCTAACCAAATCTAACATATTTACAAATCCCAGAGATATTAGTACATGTATTATTAGCTTGTGCCAAAGTATTACAAACTTCTGATTGTGGCTTTCCATGGAGGAACTAGATTTTAACTTTTAGAATAACCCAACCATTTACTTTCTCCTCTTTTGCTGTAAACCATCATGAAACCATACATTTAGAGTTTTTAATCTCATCTTGACTTTGGCTCCATGGTAAATCTTTCACTTGTATTTGGTAAGTTTTTCTTTTTATTTCCCATGCTCAACTGGACTCCAATCTCTTTTCTTAACCTCAGCCTACCTTCATCCTGAACCCAGCAGGTAACAATGCCTCTTATCAGAGGAAGGAGTGTTCACTAGAAAACTCCCTCAACTTCCTCGCTCTCCACCTCTAGACTTCTGTGTACATACCACTCTTATTCTCAGAGCAGGCAGAAACTTCTCCCTGTGCACTGAGTCATACACTGGAAACTCAACCATTTGAAATGTCCTCTTTCATTTCTTTAATATTTCTAAAGACACCTAAAATTTAAATTTGCGAAGGAGATCTCTTTTTCTTTTCTAAAACTTTCCTTGTTCCTAACATTACCATTCTCTTGAATCATCCCTTTAAGTCAATGATGTTAATTAGGCTTCAGGCTGGAAATCTCAATCTTCCTGAGTCCTACATTTTATTATTTGACCCCTGTATCTTGCCTTCCAAACAAACTCACTCATGTAGTAACCAAACCCTATGAATTCTACCTCAGAAATGCTTTTCAATCTTATCTTTACCACTTCATTTCTAGTCTCTACTTTTTCTCCAGATGCTTATTGTTGCTCATTTCAACTTTAGCAATTATCTCCTAACTGGGTTTTCTTCTATCAATGTCTCCTTTTTACTTTACTCTACTTAACAGTGGAAGAAAGAAGGAAGGAAGGAAGGAAGGAAGGAAGGAAGGAAGGAAGGAAGGAAGGAAGGAAGGAAGGAGGAAGGAAGGAAGGAAGGAAGGAAGGAAAGAAGGAAGGAGGGAGAGAGGGAGGGAGGGAGGGAGGGAAGGAAGGAAGGAAGGAAGGAAGGAAGGAAGGAAGGAAGGAAAGAGAGGGAAGAAGAGGTGGGAGAGAAGGAAGGAAGGAGAAAGTGAAGAGAGAGAGAAGAAAGAAAGAAAAAAGGAAGCGAGAAAGAAAAAGAAAATGTTGATTATGTCCTTCTGCTTAAGTACTTATTTTGGCTCCTTGCCTACAGGAAAATGTGAGAATTTTTTTGGCTTGCTCCTATCACCTGTGACATTTGGTAGCTAATCTCCCATTCTGGTGTTATTTACGCCACCCCTTGATATGTACCCTACTGTTCTTCTCAAGAAAATTCTTAATGTTTCCTGACCAAGCCAGATTTGTTGACATATTTATGGCTTCTGATATGTAGTTTCCCTCTGCAACTCCTACTTGAAATCTTTCATCTGGCCTGTTCTACTCAACTTTTCCATTCCAGCTCAAGTGGCACCTTCTCTGGAAAGCCTTCCTCTGACTTCAGTCAGTGTTTTGAAGCCCTTTATGCTCCCACTTCACATACTTATACCTCTATTGTTGTACTTAACTTTGAATTGCAAATGATCTGTTACAATAATCAGTTATTTTTTATAGCATATAGTTTATATCTCCTTAATGCTATTAAATTATACTTAATCGCTTCTTATATTTTGTGTCCTCACTAGATGCTGAACTTCTTTAGGCAGGGTCTATATCTGTCTTTTTCATTGCTTTAATTCCGTAACTATCATATGTTTAGTACATAGTAAATGTTTGGATATGTTGTGAAATAAAAGAATCCATTCGTTCCTCTCCATTCTTTACTAGAGAGAGAAGGGGTCATTCCTCTCCATCCCAGAATTTAATATTATGCCTGCGACATAAGATGCATTCATACATGCTTATTGAACTAATTGATTCCTTATGGTTATATTCTAAATCTATTTATATGAGCTGGTTATCAGAGAAAGAATGATAGTTAATTTAGGAGCAAGGACAAGGAAAAAAATGTTCTCTTTGATTAGCCAACTCCACATTATTTACACATCTGGATTTTTCTGAGTCTTTTCCCAAGAACCATCTCTTGATTCTAGAGTTATCTAGATTTTGTCAATTTACTCAGATCCTGACTAAATTAGAATTATAACCCTCTCCCACATTTTGGGTCATTTTAGGCACAGTAAATTCTCTGAGTACTTAATCATGAAAGTAATATGTGGCAAAGTAACTTATGTGCCTAGAAAAATATTAAAGTTATCAAAGAAAAAGCAGAGAAGAATGCTCTAATTTTCATAACTCCTTTTTAGTTCCTGGAGGTCTCTCCTCAATAGTCTGACCTATGAGTGGCCTGAGCATGGCAGGGTACCAGTGGGCTGATGCTGATAGTACAGCATCAAATGGAATCATGTCATAGGAAAAGTATGAACCCCTTCTGCTGTAGCTTGTGTAACTTTGTGAAAAATACATTCGTTGTTGTTTTTTTTTCCTTTTTCATAGCTTCAGATTTTTTTCCCTTTGTTTGGCTTCATTTTTCTAAAAGAAAACAAAAATTTTCTCATATATCTCATATATTTGCAGGCTAATTATTTCTAACAACCAACATGTATTTATTGGATGCTTACTATGTAAACATTGGTACAGAAGATTCAAAAGCAGTAACACATAAGATTTAGTCCTACCTCCTCCAGGAGCTGATCTGTTGAAGACACAAAGTCTTGCCATTAATTTTTTTCTCCCTTTCTCCTTCCTCCTTTTTTCTCTCTTTCCCTTTCTCTCTCTCTTTTCCTTCCTTCCTTTCTGCCTGCCTTCCCCCTCCCTCCCTTTTCTTTCTTTTTTCTTTCTTGTTTCTTCTTCCTCCTTCTTGTCCTCCTTCATTTTTAATTAGAAAACTCTATTTGTGTATTATTATATATTAGCACATATTTATCCTCAGAACATCCAAGTAATTTAACTCCTTCAGTATTTATCTAACCCTTTACTATTTTTTCAATTCTACAGAAAGAAATGAATTGTCATCTAGGTAAACTGACTTCCTTCCCACAGGGGCTATTGGCAAGTTAGAATAGCCTGTCCCAATAAAATGTTGACTATCCTATTTAAAATTAAATAGGGTAAATATAAACAGACAAAGTTATATAGTTATTTTGCATGAAATTTCTCAATTTGCATCGTGATGTTTCTAAATAAAAATGATTGAAAAAAATTTACGTTTTCTAAGAGAGAGCATCAGTAATGTATGCTTTAGGGTGAATTGGCCTAATTAGAATTACTTCCTCTAAGTCACCACTCTTCATTAACATGATGTCTTCACACACTGATGTACTGATCAGTTGAAAAGCATCACAACTTTACTACTAGTATTAATACTACTAATACTAATACTAATACTAATAAATACTAATACTGATACTAATGGTATACTTTAAAAACTAAAGAGGATACTTTTTTTTTTCTTGGACCAATATCCTTTTGAGTTCTCTGCGTCCTGGAATTGTTTGTTGAGAGAACAAGGAAGAGTCAAAGCTCTCATGGTCAGAATACCCACGGGAGTGCACTGCACATGTGAACTTCAACAGTATGGTGAAAATGCCATAAGTCACAAGCAGATTTTTAAACTTAGAAATGAAAGCATGAAAGCTATTTTGGAACATAGCTTTCATGTGGCAGTGCCTGAATGAGTCAAACTTTGAGGAAGAGAGCAAAGAAGGAGTATTAAGATTTCTGTATAGAAAAAGAGAGCAAAAACAAAAAGAGGAGTCCCAAAAGAAGAAATAGGAAGCCTTTGAAAGCAAACCTAGTCTATTTAACAATTTTAACAAGGACTGAACTTTCATGCCTGTTCAAAGTTAAGATAAATGATTACTACAATTCAACTGCTTTATAGGATAGTGGAGTTTTTTGTTTTGTTTTACAGAATTATTTGATTAGTTACCTCAACTCCTGTGAATGTAATCTTTAAATTTAATGAAACTCAGTCATTTCTCTTCTCATACTTCTAACATCCTACCCGAACAAGCAGAATTCAAGTTAATTTATCTTTATCCTTCATTTGGTTTAAAATATTTTGTAATTTATAAATTGATTTCTGCTTTCAATCATGAGTTTAACTTATGGTTAAAAGTATTATTTTAAAATATTTTTTAAAAATTTTTAATTTAGATTTTCTACTTCTAACTTAATTTAATTGTGGTCAGAAAATGCGTGAAATGTATTTTACAT
>NW_011888851.1:1886017-1909943 GCF_000151845.1 Pteropus vampyrus
CTCTCATGGTCAGAATACCCACGGGAGTGCACTGCACATGTGAACTTCAACAGTATGGTGAAAATGCCATAAGTCACAAGCAGATTTTTAAACTTTGAAATGAAAGCATGAAAGCTATTTTGGAACATGTGGCAGTGCCTGAATGAGTCAAACTTTGAGGAAGAGAGCAAAGAAGGAGTATTAAGATTTCTGTATAGAAAGAGAGAGCAAAAACAAAAAGAGGAGTCCCAAAAGAAGAAATAGGAAGCCTTTGAAAGCAAACCTAGTCTATTTAACAATTTTAACAAAGACTGAACTTTCATGCCTGTTCAAAGTTAAGATAAATGATTACTACAATACAACTGCTTTATAGGATAGTGGAGTTTTTTGTTTTGTTTTGTTTTGTTTTACAGAATTATTTGATTAGTTACCTCGACTCCTGTGAATGTAATCTTTAAATTTAATGAAACTCAGTCATTTCTCTTCTCATACTTCTAACATCCTACCCAAACAAGCAGAATTCAAGTTAATTTATCTTTATCCTTCATTTGGTTTAAAATATTTTGTAATTTATAAATTGATTTCTCCTTTCAATCATGAAGTTTAACTTATGGTTAAAAGTATATTTTAAAATATTTTTTAAAAATTTTTAATTTAGATTTTCTACTTCTAACTTAATTTAATTGTGGTCAGAAAATGCGTGAAATGTATTTTACATTGAAATGTATTAGGACTTACTTTATAACCCAATCAATGTAAAAATTCTAAGTCTGTTTGAAATAATAAAATTTGCATTTTAGAACATAACTTTTGACTACTCTTCCCATTTTTTTAATGATTGTTGATCTAATGCTTTCTACTTTTAGTTGGATCAATTTTGATTATTTGTATTTTTTTCAAAAAATTTTTTCTAGATTTCAATATACGAGTACCATGTTGTAGAAAGTGAGTATGATAGATAAGGAATCTCTGGCATGTCCTGACAGAAGAGTTAGAGATCCTTGGGGTTCTAGAACAAGACTATACCTTTTAGAGCATAGAAAGTAGAACCTACTCAACATTAAAGTAGTAATTCTAGGCATGCTTCTGGTGACCATGGGATATCAAATCACGATGCAACTCCTTTTGATCTGACCCACCGAGTCATAAAATTGAACAGGCACAGCAGCAATCCATTAAATTATGGAAATGGTCTGTTTCGGTTGGGCCCCAGCCAAGGACGTCCTGTTGCCTATAACATTGCAATGTGTCTCCCCCAGGTCACCCCTAAGAGTTCTCCCATAAACAGATAAAGAAGGAGGAAAAATTCTGGGTCTCTGTCTCTTCCTAGATAATATTACATATTTTTTGGAATTTTAATCTTATGATGGCTTCTTAATTTTATATATATTTAAATATAAAGTCAAGGATATAACCTATTAGATCTAATATAATAAGATTTAAAAATACTGATGGTTGGCAGATACATGAAATGTCTTTTGATATCTCTGAAGATGATTAAATTTTTGTCTTTTAACCTATTATTATAAAAATGATATTAATAGATATTCTAAAATTAAATCTTTCCTTCATTTCTGACATTAATTTCTTTGTTATACTGTATTATTACTGTTCAGATGAATTCTATTTGCTATTATGTTAGTTAAAAGTTTTGGAATGATATTATGTCTGAACTATAGTTTTTCTTTTTTATGTTGTGAAGACTTTAGAATTTTATTTCTTTGATCTGAAATATTTTCAATAGTATTAATCATTTCTGTTCCTTAAAGCTTTGACAGAATGTGCTAGTGATGAGTTGAAATATTTGCATTTTTACTATTTATAAACTTTCTGAATGCATTACGAGAATTTCTTCAATCTAGCAAATACTTTTATTAGGAACAATTAGCTTCTTTAGGACATTAAACAGAATTGGATAAAATCTTTCCCTCCAGATCAGACCTACATTTATAATAGAGATATAATGCCTCAGATTAAATAAACACACTCCATTAAATTTGAAAAAATTCTAAAAATCAGAACTCTAATACTACAAATAATTCTCATTCTCTAGACTTATCTGCTTCATACTTTTTTCTCAGCATGCTGGATATACTGACTTGCACGAGACTAAGAAGAAATTAACAAAATTATCATCACTAAAATTTTCCAAATGTTAGGAAGCTATTTGCAGCAAATATCTTGTTCTTTTCCACATTGGAAATATTGTGGATAAAGTAATTCTGATCAGGTAAAACTATCTTCAGGTGTCTCTCCTAACCTATATTTACTGTTAAATTTTGAGAATTAGTTTGAAAATATGGACTTATTATGATTATAATGGCAAGAAAAATTTAGCATAGAAGTACAAAGTTTAATAATATTTACTTCTTTACTTTGTAAGTGTGCATTCTTGAGCACATACTTTATTAACGAGTTTCTTCATGAAATTTGGAAAATAATGGCTAAACCTACTTCATACTTTTTATGTGAGTTGTGTGAACTAGATATAAAAACATTTTATTATGATGTTCTTTTTACTTTGATCTATTAATTTAAATGGTATTTAGAATAATTAAAGTAATAAATATAACAAAACCTTTCAAAAGTGCAGGACATTTTAGCCATCTATGACCAGAAGAGAAAAATGGAAAGAACAAAGAGGAAAAATAAAGACACAAGAAATGAAAAAGGCATGCTATCTCTGCCTTTCCCTAGAAGAGATGAAGGCTAAAGTGGGTGGGAAAGGAATTATATGTATTATTTATCTTTATTTATACACCTATATTGTTAAGCTCAGTAGGTGCTTAATAGTTGGTTATTTAGTGACTCTGTTTTTATAGCTTGCCAAAAAATTTTTATGATATTATCTGTGTAACTGTGCAGTAAAGAAGAATAAGAATTTAGAGGCAGAGAAATCCCTTTAGAAGCAACTATAATATTCTACAAAGAAAGCAAGATGAACTGACTTGATAAAGAAACCATTTGAGCTGCTCTGTGGAATGTTTCCTCATGGTATTACTTAACTTTAATAACTCAAAATTTTCAGAGAATTTAGATTTAAAACTTGATTAGACTTAAATTCTTCTTCTTTTTTATTTTTTAAGTGAGTACATTTCAAAAGTCATTCTACCCTGATCACACCACCTCACAACGGGAAGCATTTACTTTCAGGTTTTTAATGACACTGAAATTGTTTACGCAGTTCAAATAGTGAAAGCTTGATTTCTTCACTTTAAATTTCCCTATCAGCTATTTATTTATTTATTTATTTGTTTGTTTGTTTGTTTGTTTGTTTGTTTGTTTGTTTTCTGTTTTAACTATCTATTTTCTGTTTTAACTGCCTGAGTCATTTACTTATGTAAGAATTGCAAAAAGTGTAATTTTTTAATTACATCATTTGCCAACTTGTATTAGCTGGGATTTTTCAATGACAGAACATTTTCTTCATCTACTAGGGCTATTTGCTCTTTCTATCATACAGTTCCTACAGAAAGGCAGGATAAAGGCTTAACTTTTTACTTTAATTATGAACTGAGAAATAAGTTGGTGCCCCAGCACCCCTAATGGTAATGTTTCTTTTTGTTGTTCTTCTTCTTTTTGTTGTTGTCGAATATATTTCACATATAACATTGTGTAAATTTAAGGTGAGCAATATGTTAATTGTATACATTTATGTATTGTAATATGATTGAATTGTAGCGCTATTTAGCACCTCTATCACATTACATAATTAATTATTCTTTCTTTTAGTAGTTGAGATAATTAAGTTTAGTCTCTTAGTAAGTTTGATGATTGTAGTACAATACTACTGTCCATATTCCTTATACTGTGTATTAGACCTCTGTGCCTTATTTACTCCCCATTACAAGTTTATATCCTTAAACAACATCAGTTTTATCCTCCACCCCTCATCCCCTGGTAACCACCATGTTACTCTCTCTGTATTTCATCAGTCTGACTTTTTTAGATTCCACATATAAGTGATATCATACAGTACTTGTCTTTCTTTGTCTGACTTATCTCACTTAACGTTATGTGCACACCATGCATACATGTTGCAAATGGCAGGATATCCTCCTTTCTCATGGCTGAATAATATTCTGTTGTATATATACATACCAGAAATTTTTTATCCATTTATTCATTGATTGCATTTATCTTGTTTCCAATAATTTTCAATTCTTTTTATGGAAGATGAAGATGAAAATGTGGGAGACATTTGCTTATTCATTTTTCTTTTTATTCTTAACGATCGGGTTGTAAATATTTTTTAATCATGATTTCAAACTCTGCATTCAATATTTTAAATCCATTTGAAATATTGTTTACACATACATTTGTGTTTCATTGGTTTCAATGTTTGCTGTTATTAATACAAAACAGCAATCCCTACATTGCTGATTTCTTAATTTGGCTTCGCCTGTTGTGTTCAGACACAAATGATAACTACATTGCATATTCTGTGTCCCTGTATCTTGCATACCAAGTACCTATACACAAATGCACTGTATGACCTCAACTTCACAGGTCATAATTCTTTCTTTCTTTCCTTCCTTCCTTCCTTTCTTTCTTCTTATTTATGCCTAAAGCACCTGATCTTCCTACGTGGTCTCCCATTCAAGTACTGACCAGGCCCGACCCTGCTTAGCTTCCAAGATATGACATCGGGCTTGTTCAGGGTGGCATGGCCACAGACCATGGACTATGGCTCCACTGGGGCACAAACCCAGGACCTTCTGCGTGTAAAGTAGATGCGCTAACCACTACAGTATGGAACTACATCCTAAAATTCTTCATTTAGTAAATTTTTTCTTTAAATGAAGAATTCACATCCCGATGCTTTCAATCTATGAGTGCCCTCTTTCTTCACCATTTCTTTCCTTCCTTATTAATTTTTTATTTTAAAATGAATTGTACATAATACATAAGAACTATTAAAAAAACAATAATGCAAATACCCATATGAAACTGTGTGAATAATGTGAATATTAAGAAATAGAACACTTAACCTTAGTGAAGCTTGTGTTCATCTCCAAATCATCCTTCCCCATCCTTCCAACAGCCTGAATTTTGTTACTTTCTTGTTTTTCTTTATAGCTTTATCAAATGTGTATGCAGTAAGAAAACAACACAATATTTAAATTGGCCTATTTCAAGCTTTATGCTAAAATTATAATGCATATATTTCTCTATACTTTTATTTGGCTCAATTCTATGGATTTTAAAATTCACCAATGTGATAACAACAACAAAAACAAGCAACCCATTAAAAAGTTGGCAAAGGATTTGAGCAGAAATTTCTCTAAAAAAAGACATACGAATGGCCAATAAGCATATGAAAAGATGATCAACATCACTAATCATTAGGTAAATGCAAACTCTCAAAGCAACAATGAAATATTATCTTACACCTGTCAGAATAGCTACTATCAAAGAGACAGAAAAGAGGAAATATTGGCAAGAATGTGGAGAAATTGGAAGCCTTGTGCTTTGTTGGTGGGAATGTAAAATGGCATTTCCACTATGGAAATGGTATGGCAGTTCCTCAAAAAATTCAAAATAAAATTATCAATATGATCCAGCAAGTCCACTTGGAGCTCTGTACTCAAAAGAACTGAAAGCAGAGTCTCAAGGAGATATTTGAACACGTTCATAGCAACATTATTCACAACAGCCAAAAGGTGGGAGCAACCCAAGTGTCCATTAGTGGATGAATGGATAAACAAAATGTGTTATATTATTTGTCCTTAAAAAAGAAGGACATTCTGATACATGCTATAACATCAATGAAGCTTGAGAACATTTTGCTAAGTAAATAAGCCAGTCACAAAAAGGCATATATGGTATGATTTCACTTATACAAGGTACCTAGAGTACTCAAATTTATACAGACAGAGAAAGTAGAATGGTGGTTGCCAGGGGCCGAGGGAGGGCAGAATCGGGAATTGCTGTTTAATGGGTACAGAGTGTTAGTTTTGCAGGATGAAAAGATTCTGGAGATTGGTTGCACAACGATATGAATGTACTTAAAACTACTGAACTATTACACTTAAAAATGGCTAAGATGGCAAAATTTGTGTTATGTGTATTTTACCACAATTAAAAATTTTTACGTTATACTTATGAATATGTATGCAATATCTTTATTACATTTCTAGGATTGAAATTATTTATCCTTGGGGATATTTTGGTTGTTTCAAGATCTTGCTATTTTATTTGTCTTGTTATTCTCTTTATAGGGTCTTTTACTAAAATAAGTTGTAAATATTAATGTAGCACATTTATCAATCTTTTTCTTTATGATTGGCTTTTTAAAAATCTTGTTTAATTACTCTTTCCCTACCTTGTAGTCATTAAACATTCTCATTATATTCTATTTAAGTCTTCGATCCATCTAAACTTGATGTTGTGAAGCAGGGTATTTATCTACCTTTTTCCCCATGGATAACTAGATTTCTCTGTAATATTTGCTGAACAGTATCTCCTTTCCCACTGATTTGCATTTCCAGCTCTGTCATGGCTTGAATTTCCGGATTTCGTGAATTTGTTTGGGGCTCACTTTTTGTTACATTAATCAAATTTCTCTGTGTGTACCACTACCATCTTCTTAATTCATGTAATTTTTTAATGTATAAAAATTGTGTTTTCAATATATGTTACTCACATATAAAATTTTAGTTGTATTTGCATATTGATTTTGTATATGACAGTATGACTAAATTCTCTTATTAATTTGAATAATTTTTCTGTTGATTCTTTGGAGACCTATATTTAGAGAACAAGAGCATTTGTCAATAATGACATATTTCTCTTTCCTTTATAAGCTTTTTTATTTTCATATTTTTCTCTCCAATAGTGCAATTATTGAATATTGTACATTCATACAGTATTCCAGTATAATATGGAACTCCAGTATAACATTGAATAGGCGAGAACATTTTTATCTTGTTCCTAATTTTTAGGCAAATGCCTTAATATTTCATTATTATATGTGATGTTTGCTGAAGATTTTTTACATATACCTTTTATTAAATTAAGACAATTTCTCTTATTTCTAGTTTTTTATTAGCATGAATGTATGTTGATTTACATATAATGCTAATCGCATTGGTTATAATAACTATACAATTTTTCTCCTTTAATCTATTAAAAGAGATTATGTTATGGTGATTTATATTAATAGATTCTCTAATGTTAAGTAATCTTGGTCATTATACATTGTCTTTTATATGTTTCTGGATTTGGGTCATTATGTTTTTCTGAGAACATTTCATTAATTACATTGGTCTGCAATTTTCCTTTTTTGTGCTGTCCTGTTTGGTTATGCTGTCAAAGTTCTGCTAGCCATTTAAAATTTGTTGTAGTATTTTCTCTTAATCAATTTTGTGGAAGAATTTGTATAAAATTGTAGTTAAATGTTCTAGTGTTTCTTTGAAGGGAGTTTTAAACAATGAATTTATTTTCTTTCATTTTTATAGCTGTTCTTCCTACCTATTTTGTTATGACCTTGAAGTTTATTTCGATGGACATTAGTAATAGCTTCTTCTGGTTAGTAGTATTTACATTGTTCATGCTACATTCTTTTAAATTTCTTTCAAACTTAATGCTCCCTTGTTTATTTGTACTTTTTTTCTGACTTAATCTTATTAAAATTTATTTATTTTAGTCTGTTCAGTCTCTTTATTGAGTTTTTTTTGAAAAAAATGCTTGCCCATGTTTTTGGTACTTCTTTTTTTTACAGGTACTAGGAAGGGTTACCCACACCTTGAGTGTAAGGATGGCCATGTGACTTGCACAGGCCAATGAAACATGCAAATATGTGTTTTGTGTTACCCCCAGGTGTACAAATCTTCATGCTCTCTCCCACTGCTGTGGCAAATGCAGAAAGTTCTTGTTGGGATGAAGGAGATAGTAAGGACTCTGTCAGCCTGGGACCTTGAGGGACTTCAATGAGTAGAACTTCCCTGCTGACTCCTAGTAATATGAAGTATGAGGTAGAAAGAAAGCTTTGTACTTTTAGCCACTGAGGTCTTGCAGGTGTTTGTTTCATAGTATAAGTAGCCTATCCTGAGTCTTAAAACAATGTATTAACCTTTGTTGTAACTCATGAGAGTATTTGGGTTTCTATTATAGTATTTTACATATTTTTCTGTAGGTTTAAACTATTTCACAATATTTAAAAATAGGTTAAAGTAACAATAATGTTAAAAGAGTCTACAGCTATGCCACCCTGAACAAGCCCAATCCCGTCTGATCTCGGAAGCTAAGCAGGGTTTGGTCTCGTTAGTACTTGGATGGGAGACCACCTAGGAAGACTGGGTGCTGTAGGCATAAAAAATAAAAAAATAAAGGATTGTAAGCTGACAAGGTCCTTGCAGTCTGTGAGGTCAACTAAGGGTTGCCTCGCCTAAAAACAAACAAACAAACAATAATGTTTAAAGAACATTGTTTTTCACATGTATGTATATTTGCTCTATTTTAAGGAATAGCAAATTGTAGGCTTGCAGTAAACAACTTGTTCCTGGGTCAAAACTGCAAAGTAAATCCCCAAATATTCAAAATTCAATTTTCTCATGATTATAGCCCATTAAAAACACTTTTGTTTTCTTTAGTTGATTTCAGAGTTTTCAGTGCATTCCAGAATTTCACTGACTCTAGAACAACTTTCATGTTACTCTCTAAGCTTTGAGAATCTCCATGCTAAGAAGCTACTATAAATATGGATTCACAGAAATTTCTCACAGAAAGCTTTTTATTCGTCCCTAGAGTAACCAGAAATAGGCTTGTGAGAAACACCCAGAAATTTCTGTCTCTTCCTTGACCTAGTGGATAGATTTTCATAAATTATTTATTTTCTGATTTTTTTTTTTTTTTTTGCAGGTCATCTTTTTCAGAGTACAGGCTTTATGTAGTATTTTCTGTACTTTGTGAATTCCCTATGTAGTCCCTATATAATTTTTTCATGTACAACGTGTTCCACGACATCAGTAAGAAAAACACAACTGTCCAGTAGAAAAATGGGCAAAAGATATAAAGTCCAGAGAAAAAGAAATATAAAAATCCTTAAATGTATGAAAATATACTCATCACCATACATAATAAAATAAATGCAAATGTGAGATGTGAGATGCCATTTCAAATTTATAAGATTAGAAAAAATCCAAAAATTTGACATGCTCCTTGTGTGCCAGTCTGCAGAGGAAGAGACATTCCTTACAGGCTGGTCACATTGTCATACAGTACAACCTCTATGAAGGGCACTCTGGTAATAGCTCAAAATAAACCGAATTTACTCTATTATCCAAATATCCCACTTCTAGAAATTAATCCTGCAGATATGTTTATAAACATACATGATGGTCTAATTACAAGTTTATATACTGCAACAACCTGTGTTCATCAATAAATAATTGCTTTCTACACAAAGGGATACTATGCAGTGTTTTAAAAGACCAAGGAAATGTTATGTTCTGATGTAGAAATATCTCCAAGATACACTATTACCTGGAAAAAAGATAAGCAAATCTCATAAGATTGCATACAAAAGGTAGGCTACCTTTTGTGTATAAAGGAAGAACAAATGTACATTGATGTGTGTTTATTATTGCTTAGGGAACACTAGAAGGATCATAAAAAACTAATGTAATAATTTATTTATGGGAAGAAGGGGGATGGATGAGGACAAAAATACTATTTATTATAGAGTTATTATTTTTGAACCATGTAGCTACATTATCCATTAAAAATAAAATAGAATAAAACAAAACAACAACAAATCACTAGCCTTAGCTGTTAAAGTCTCTATAAGGTTAAAGATTAGGTACTTATCACTCTTGCTTTAAATTTTCTCTTGATTTCTGACACCTGGGATTTTTTTCCTGCAAGCTCAGCTATTTACTGACATACCTCCTTTTATTGCACTTCACTTTATAGTGCTTCACAATTGTTGCCTTTTTTTATAGATTGAAGGCAAAACCTTCCACCAGCATAAAGATTACAACTCGTTTTATCGTGACACTCAGTTTATTGCAGTGGCTTGGAACAGAAGCTGTAGTATCTCCAAGGTATGCTTGTATTTAAAACTTTTTAAAAAATGTATTATCCAGCATTTTTGTGAGTTTGCAGCAAGAGGGGTGCTCTAGTAGGTTGGCATCCTGATTGCTGGAGGCCTAGGATATTCATAGGGTTAATTAAGCAGCCAAAGGAATTTCTCAAAAGTCAAAGAGCAGAAGGGCTTTAACATGGCAAGCTCACACAGGCTTACTTCTGTGAGTGTGTTGGAGACCATGGAATTGGCTCTTTGTAATCAGCCATTCTTGAAGAGGGAAGTAAAAATTAAAATTGGTATTTGACTTGTATGTATCATGACATCGCTGATACATTTTATGTTATGGCTATTTCCCCTTGCTAACAGAGAAGAATTCTACTCTGTGTGTTTAGTTTCAAATACTTAAATACACACTACATCAGAAAGCATTTGTTCCATGTAACAAGTTTAAGTCTTAAAAATGTTTTATTTCTATTATCATCCTAAATTATATAAAGTAATTGAACCAAGTAGTTGAAACTCTTCAAATTGGGTTTTAGGAGGTGTTAAGCCCAGGGAAAGACACGCCTTCATTTCTGATATAACTACATTCTGAGAAGCTTGTTTGTGAGGAGAATGGAGAGTGGGACAGTTAGAGGCTTTGAGCCCCATTAGAAATTGAGATTGCTATGGGATCAACATTGCTAATTCAGCAGTCACACCAATCCCTTAGGATTCATCTTATAAAATAAGCAACTTAATACAGAGGATCTAAAAAGATCAAGTAGTCATGGGTTAAAATATGTCTCACAAAAAACATATGCTGAAACCCTGTACCCCGGTACTTGTGAAAGTGACCTCATTTGGACGTACAGGGTTTTTATGGATGCAATCAAGTTAGAATGAGGTCATACTGAATTAAGATGGGCCCTAATTCTATCCAACTATTTTAAAAAGAGAAGACGCACAGTGACCGACAGACACAGGGGAGAAGATGTCATGTAAATATCAAGGCAGAGATTGGAATGATGCAGCTGCAGGCCTAGGAATACCAAGGATTGCCCACAATAACCAGAGGCTAGGAAGAGGCAAGAAGAAATTCTCCCCCAGAGGCTTCAGAGAAAGCATGGCCTTCCAACACCTTAATTTTAAACTTCTAATGGCCAGAACTATGAGAGAATAAATTTCTGCTATTTTAAGCCACCCAGTTTGTAGTAATTTGTTAAAGCAGCCCTAGGAAACTAAAGATGCAAGTCAAGATCAAAAGATGTCACTTACGTGATCTTCATTTTTAATCATAGTTATCCTCTGGGGGATGCCTAAACCTTAAGAGGGTCCTATATAAAATCAAGATTGGGAAAGAAGTGAGATGGGAAATAGGAGCCAATATTTCTTTCTTGGATCACTATATTCATTCAAAAGACCTTTCCCTTTTTAGGGGCTTGGAGTTAGGAGTGCTTACTTTTATCAAACTTTATGGTTTGTTGGGTGAAAAATATATGCTAAACTTCTTATTATAAAAATAACATATGATTTTTTATGCCAACATTTATACTGAAAAACATCCTTTCCTCATTTGACCTCTAGCATACATTCTAGAGTAAAGCATTGTAAACCATAACATTCATGACCTTCTAGCAATGCTTTATGTACACACAACATTTCAAAGACATATATGTTTAAATACAGATGTGATTGTATTATATGCAATAACCCATGCCTTGTTTATTTAATATAATTTGGATATCTTTTTATAATGACTCTTACATTCTTTTAAAATTGCATGGTATTCTATAACTAATATACCAGATATCTATTTATGGGCATTTGAACTGTTTCAAAAATACCAATTATGCTGCAACAAGTGTGCTTGTGTGTGTATCTTTAAGGATTTGTACATATATAAGGACAAATTCATAGAACCAGAAATGCCAAGGCATGTACAATTAAAATTTTAATAAGTATTATCAAATAACTCCTAAGAGGAAATCTTGATACATTTCCATATCACCTAATTTCTACAGCTAATTCAGAGTCCATGAAGTGATTAAGTAGTAAAATCACGAAATTGATTTGGATAACTTTTATTATCAAGGATATAGTCAACTTTTCAATTTTTAATCAAATAATCATAAAGTGTTTTAGGGATGTAGAAGATAGAATCTTTTCTATAGACCTCGGCCATTGTTCTTTTTCCATCGATAGTCAGAAATATGTTTGAGCAACCTTCCAGGGAAGAATCAAAAGTTATTTTGGTACAGACATTTTCCCAAAAGTGACTCAGAAGAAAGTGAACCTAGTAAACTCCTTCCATTTGCAAGGAGCTCTGTTGTACTAAAGAAACAGAGACACAGCTAAAGCAAGAGAACTAATATGAACGCTGTTCTTATGCCTTATGTTTGAAAACTTATGTTTAACTTAGAGATAAATAGGTGTGACTTATATACTACCTCTAGGAAAAAGACCTGATCAGTCCAGGATGGATTGTCTCTGTGACTAACGTGAGAAGAAAAAAGAGGAACAATGGATGAGTGTTACCAATTATCCTTGGAAGGAGTTGATCATTGATACCTGAATCACACTGTTCTCTAGCACTAAGTTGTCAGTAGGTATTTTGATATGTATTTATGCCCAAGTTTCAGATGTCTATTAAATAATATATACTGTCTATATGTAATTACATGGTCATCTCACATGTAATAGACCATCAATATATATTAGTATCTCTCTTATTCTTCTAAAATCAATTCTGTAATATAGGTTGCCCTTTTTACTCACAAAATTCACATCTTTGTTCAACCTATCGGCAAAGATCTTATTTCAACTATTGTAGAGGGGCAAATAATCAAATAAAAAGATAAAATGGAGATTTGCAGTTCTCTTGAGTGTCAGCATGCAAACTGCTGTAAGAAACCTGACTTTTTATAAAACAATGCCTGAACAAGATGTGTTTTGACAAGATCACAAAGCTACTTATCCTGTTTTGTTCATACCCTAACATTGTGAAAGGACAAGTACATTCCTACAAGATGTGTTTTCCTACATACATGTGTGTATGATGGTGATGGTGGGAGGCGGGGTGACATCATTTCCCTTATGCCGAACCATCTTACTATTCAGGGTTTCTTTGCTTTTCCAACTTTGTGATGGCAAGACTGTCTGACTCAACCAGCTGGCTTGAGTCTGTGTCCGAATATACTCTTCTGTTTATTTCTCCAGAGCTGGATCTCATCCTTGTTCTCCTGTGTCTCATTTTCAAGCAGAATTCCTGGCATGGTTCAGCTCTGTGGCTCACTTTCTCTCTCACAAGTTCTCTCTATCTGGCTCATTAATAGCCTGTATCTGAGTTTCTATGGAGACTGTTTCTCACTGTTGCCACCTTTCAACCATTAGGGTTATAACTTTAATCTATATTTGCCCACATATTCATACTAATTTTACTCCAGTGAAGTTGACTCCAATTTCCTCCCAGCAGGCTTTATGGCTAGACAAGAACAGTGGTGTAGCACCCTGCTGGGAGCTAGCGTTGACTATTTTATAACTAAGGGACAGGATCCCTAACATTTCCAGATGGTAGAGTAGGAATAGGCCCCAAAACTTTCTTTCAAAGTCTTCCTATCTGGAAGACTCAGTTTTCCCAAAATCATTAAAAACAGACTCCAGTTATCAAAACAAGTATTTTCAAATAGTAGATCATTATATAACAAGCAGGAAATGATGACACAAATATTTTAGTTTTATAAACAGTTTATGGGGTTATGAGAGAGTAGAAAGATTTTTCAAAAGATTGTATCTATTCGCTTTGCTAAACTGTCTTTTAGCACAAGGCAGAATAATGAAGAGCCGAAAGTGTTGTCATCAGCACAATTCACTTAATGTTTATATTGGTTAAGAATCTGCTTAAAGACAGTGCACAAAATATAAATATGTGAGCCGCTTTCATATGTTAAATGTTCATTATGGTATCTGAAAAGGCTAGAGACTCAGTAGTTTTCCCTATCTGAGTGGGCTGGGCTGAATTTTAGTTTGTCACTTACAAGTTGTATGACATTGAACAGCTCACTTGACTTCTCTGAGGTTCATTTTGTCTCATCTGTATTAATGATTGTTAGACTTTCTCTCTCTCAAACATTTAAGTAGGAAAAGACATCAAAGCACTTGGTACAGTGCTAGTCATCGTAAATTTCCAAAAAAAAAAAATGCATTAATTACTTTTCCAGTATTTTTTCAAAAATAAACAAATTCAGATGAAAACTATGCAAAAGTAAACCAATCAGATGCTATCAAACTTCTTCTGTATTTTTCTCCTTTGTTACTTCTGCAATATAACTCTTGGTAGTAACATATAATAAGAACACAAGGATAACACCAGAGAAACCTGGGAATTATAGAAGATGCCTATGAAAAAAACTATTAAATAAGGGTCCAACTAACCAAAATAAAACTGATTTTTAATATTGGTTAACAAGAAAGAGAAATTAATTAATTAATGAAGCAAAAATATCCCCACCTGGACTTTTCACTTAAATGGCATTTGGCTGTTAGTTTCCTGTGCCTTCTCTCTTACTTCCCACTGAAATATCTATGAAGATAATGGTAGAAATTGTTATAAAAACAGCACTGAACACTGAAGTCCACAGACAATCTAAAGTCAGATTTTGGAAGAAGTCTTTGTTTAGTATGCAAGAATGTATGATTAGGGAACAAAAATCTTACTAAAGTTCACTTCACAGGTCACCCAGATTTCACTTCTTAAATAGAGATGATACTTTGCACCTATCCACTGTAGTTTCAATGATTGGAATACTTGACACCAGTAGCAAGCAGAGTATTAAAATACTGTTCTTCTATTATGCATTTATTGTGTTACTGCACTTCCTTTTTCTCTTTTTTTTTTTTTTTTGCCTCCTAACAAAGAAAGAAAATTCAAAGAAAGAATATCTTAGAAAGTCAGTTGGACAATGGAGGTCTAGTAACTGAGCATTACTACCTAAGAGGTGTAGTTTCCATAAATAAAACACTATAGTAAGGATTGGAGGCTATCAGAAAACCTGAGAAAGAATATGTCCTGGGAATTGCAATAATTTATATGGTTTATCATTCAGAAGCGAGAACAGGAAATTTTCTGTAGGAAGCATAACAGCCATTGAACTAGGTATATCCTTGCAAGAAACTGAGAATTTATTCAGGAGTTATTTATATCAACCTTTTCCAGCTGTATATTTGAAAGAGATTTAACCATTACCCAAGAATGTATGACTTGGACCAAGGGCAATCCACACAATTTGCTGACAAACATAAAAACTGAAAAGGTTTGGCCTCATTCAAAGATAGCTAAAGAAAAAGAAGCAAAAGAGAGCAGTGTAAAAATACTGCAGAGCAAGAGAAAAGAAGCAGCAACTGAAAACTAACAGGAAGAGGATATTTTTGAAAATAACCTAAAATATAATTTATTCTAAGATTTAGAAAATAGGTAGACATTCCCAGTAGAATATAAGAAGTCTCGTCCTCTTTGAAACAGGAGCAGAAACTCATAAGGAGAAAACATGATCAGTTAAGAGGATAACACAAAGAGGTAGAAAGAGAAATGACTAAGAAAGGATTTCAAGAAACTAAGAAAAAGATATCGTGGTTAAAATTCATTGTGTAGGCAAATGAGTAGAAATGATATTGCATAGAATTAAGTCAGTTGTATAAAGAAACTTCCAAAGCCTTTTCAGAATGTAGAGAGAAAGAGCAAATATAAGAAAATTATGATAGAGAATATGAAAACATGGCATATAAAGAATAGAGAATTCATATATGTGTATAATAGATTTAGCAGGAAAAAAAAAAACATACCAGAACAAGTAATAATAAAAAACTCAATAAAAAACAATTTTTCAAGCTGTAAAAGGATCTACATAGGTGTCCAAAATGCTCATCACATTTCAAGAAATCAATAAAAAGAGGAACATTTAAATACATGCTGGAGTAACTTTTGAATTGTGACCATAAATTAAAGTCATCTTTTTGTACAGAGTATAGAAAATGAATAAACAAACAAGCAAAAAAATTTGACCTCAGGACAGAAATTAAAATTAAGGTACACTCAGACTACACAATAAAGTATCGGAATAATAAGCAACATCTAAAACTAAAACCATTTAATTGAGTGCCTTCTGCATGCAACATGCTTATGCATTTTATCTCCTTTGCTACAATCTTCTCATTTTCCTTTTTTGAGATAATCCAACTGACAAATTATTTCCCCAGTGTTGATATATTTTTGAACTAGATTAGGAATAGAAAAGAAACACATAGGCAGAACCTCATTCCTTATTGCTCAAAGTGGAAGAGACAGGGTAGGGAGGTTGCAGTTGAACACAACAAATGAGACAAACATGCTTCTTGATATTAAACAAAGGAATATAAAAGCATAGCTGAGAATATAACTACAGCTGAGAGACTGGAAGAGGGCTCTGGTTGATAAGAAATTGACTTTAAAAATTATAAAAATGATGTTAACATTGGACGTTAACAAGGGTTGGAGAAAATGATAGAATAGAGTGAGAGTAGAGGATAAATGAAAGAATATTGAGTGGAACATACTGAGTATAAATATTTGAAAGCAGAACAATTACGATTGGGTTCTAATCAGTTTTTTGGTTCATTTCTAAGACATAGCTTAGAACATTTTGGGGTAGATGAGATAGATGGAAATATACATGCAAATAGTAGCACTACGCAGAGGAGTATGCTCTTAGCCTCTAGATATTTACAGACATGATTGGAGAAGAGTGATTGATAAATTATTTAACTGACCAATGTATTACAAGGTTTTGTCAGAAAAAGTAAGATCATGATAGCTATAAATTATGTAATAGCTGAGAGAGAAAAAAATGTAAAAGAGGACTAATAAGGAAACGGAATTGAAGACTGGTGAAGGCTTACTCAGATATGTATATATTTCCTAACACATAGCATGAGTATATTTACCTTTAACCATCACCATTTAAAAATATTTTGAAAAATGTTAAAATGTCATAAGGACTTCAGAATACACATGCAGGTGGTTCACTTAGGTAAATTGTTTGACTACCTTTAATGAAATTGGAGCTTCTATTAATCTACTGAATGTTATCCCAACAGGATATTTGCAGTAATAATATTGACATTATAAACTATTGATTGTCCACAATAAATTTGATAATCCTATACATGTGATAAGAGAAGAACTGGTTAGAAAGATTTGGTTCACTTTTGTTCAAGCAAGACTAGCATTTACTTTGTAAATTTTTGAATAGCATACTTGGCGAGAGCCTATTTTTCATTGTAAAAGAGATTCATAATGTGTTACAAAGCTGGTAAAAATCAGCCAGCTAGTCATAAAATTATCTTAATGAAGAACAGAAGACAAAACAGGTTGGAATATTTCCATTAAATTTTGCCATAAATATTTTCTTGATTTAATCATTGAATGGTAATTAATATTTTGGATTATGAAGCCTCCAATTATGAGCTGTCTTCTCAGGAAAAGTATATGTGTGTCCATGAAACATTTTCATGTTTTTGAGCCCATCCCTGGAACCTGGAGATTCTTGGATGACAGGTTAAGAATCTTTATTGTGGTGTAACATCTGAAGTATTATTTTTTCACACTCATAAAATAACTAAACATCACCACTAGTTTTCCTTTGCTATCCTAACTTCTCTCCCCTGCTCCTTTCCCAGCAACAAATTTGTTTTTTGTTTATCGAATATTTTTTATTGAGGTATAATTCACATATAACATTATATTAGTTTCAGGTGTATAGATGGATATTAACTAGACTTTTTGTGATGATCATTTTGTTTACTGAATTTGAAAGCACTAAATAAATGTGTTCAGACATCTGAGCAATTTTAACATCTCAGAATCCTCAAACAATCACATAGATCTTAGTTCTTCCTTAAGTGTCACGAAGTTGAACTTCTTTCTGATTTGTTTTAGGTTCATCTTCAGAAGTGCCAAAGCTGTTTAAATTCTGTGGAATCTGACCCACAGTTAACATCTGATAACATGATCCTTGAGGTCAAAAATTTTGGATATGTATCCAAATTCCAGATACAATGAAAACTAGCACACTTACTATTTATTAATATAAATGTTAGCTCTTGGAACATAAAAGGCCAAAAACTGTTACAGAATTTGGTTAACTTGGTTTAAAATAGTTTTATTGAGATATGATTGACTTACAACAACTGTACATACTTAAGTGTACAATTTTAGGTTTACTCATTAAACCAAAACCACAATCAAGATAATAAATATATCCATTTCCTCCAAGGTGTTCTCATGCCCCTTTGTAATATCTTACTCTAGTCACTGCCCTCCCTCTTCAACCCTCATCCCCAACCATGCTTACATAATTACTAATTTGGTTTCTATCACTATAGATTACTCGGTAATTTCTAGAAATTTTAGTAGATGAAATCATAGTGCATGTATTTTTTTATTTGTTTTTTTTTTGTTACTCAACAAAATTATTTTAGGATTCACCCATGTTTGTATGTGTACGAGTAGTTTATTTCTTTTTTATTGTTCTATAGTATTTCATTATATGGATAAACAATGTATTTCTCCATTCATTATGAGCCAAAGAATGCAGGGAGCCTCTAGAAGCTGGAAAAGAAAAGAAAATAGATTCTTCCTTGGAACCTTCAGAAGAAATATAGCCCTAACAACTCATTTTAAATTTCAGACCTCCAGAACTATAACATAAATTTACGTTGTTTTGAGCTATTAAATTTGTGACATTTGTTATACGAACAACAGGAAACAAATTCAATACCTTTGATCAGGTTAAGGAAGTTATATTTCTAGTTTGCTGACAGCTTTTATAAGAATTGATGTGAGAGTTTTGTCAAATGCTTTGTGTGCGTCTATTGAGATGATTATATGGGTTTTTAAGAAATTTTTTGTTGATATGGTGAAGTATGTTAATTAATTTCTAATGTTATAGCAACTGTGCAATTATAGGATTAACCCCACTTGGTCATGGTAAATTATCCTTTATTTATTATCTGATTAGATTTGATAAAATTTTATTAAGAACTTGAGGATAGTGATTTTCTGTTTACTTTTCTGCTAATATATTTGATTGTAATATCAGATGGCCTTATATTCAATATTCTGGATGAGTTTGCACAGAGTCGGTATTATTTATTCCTAAATTATTGGTAGAATTCACTAGTGAAACCTTCCGGGCCTAGAGTTTTCTATGTGTGAAGTTTGTAAACTACGAGTTGAATTCCTTAAATAGATGTATTGCTATTCAGATTATCTATTAATTCTCAAGTTAGCTTTGATAGATTGTATCTATCAAGGAATTTGTCCATTTTATCTAACTTATCAAATTAATTGACAAAAAATTGTTCATATTCTTTTCTTATTATCCTTTTAACATCGTGAAATTTCTAGTGATGTCATCTCCCTCATCCTTGATATTGGTAATTTGTTTTTCTAGGTTTTTTTTCCTCGTAAGTCTAATTATAGGTTCATCAATTTTATTGATTTTTCTCAAAGAAGTAGTTTTTGGTTTCATTGATTTTTCTATATTGTTTTACTGTTTCTGTTTCACTGAGTCATTGATATACATACTGATGTTTATTATTTCTTCTTCTCACTTAGGGTCTTATTTGCTCTTTTTTTTTCTGCATCTATTGAGGTGACCATGTAGTTTTAATTAATTTTTCTAATTTAGTGATGGATTTTTTATAGATATATCATAAGGTAGAAGATGAAGCCCTTCATTTAAGATGTTTTCATCTCTAAAATAGGCATTTACTACTATAAATTTCTAAGTACTGCGTTAGCTGTATGCTACAAATTTTGACAGATTATGTTTTTATTTGCATTCAGTTCAAAACACTTTCTCATTTCTCACTTGATTTTTTTAATTCATGGGTTATTTAGAATTGTGTTGTTATATTTCCAAATATTTGAAAACTTTTCATATATCTTTCTGTAATTAATTTCATGTTTAATTTCATTGTGGTCTGAGAACATGCTTTATATGACATGAGTGATTTTAAATTTACTGAGACTTCTTTTATTGCTCAGAATAGGGTTTATCTTTCATGTACACTTACAAAGAACAATTATTATGCTCTCGTTGGCTGTAATGTTCTATAAATGTCAATTAAGATATGTTTAATAATGTTATTTTCTAGTCTTCTACATCTTTGCTAATTTTGTCTCTACTTGTTTAATTCATTATTGAGAAGGAAGTGTTAGAATTACAGAAATTTATAACTTCTGGTCAAGATGGTGGAGTAGTCTGCCAAAAGTAATTTTTAAAAATTATTTAAAAATTATTTTAAAAATTACAAAAATTTATTGTTTCACGTTTTCGAAGGCCAGAAGTCTTAATTCAACATATCAGCAGAGCCATGTTTCCTCTTGTGTTGCTAGAGATGGAATTGTTCTGCGCATCTCTCCTAGCTTCAGGCATTTTTTGGCTTATAAATGCATCAGTTTAATCCTCTGTCTTCACATGGTGTTCTCCCCGTGTCTTCACATCATCTTCCCTTTTGTATGTCTGTCTTTTGACTGTCTCTCCAAATTGTATCTATAAAGAAGGATACCAATCATATTGGATTAGAGCCTACCCTAATGACCTCATTTTAACTTGATTATGTCTGTAGAAATCTTTTCTCAAATAAGATCTCATTATAAGGCAGTCTGGGTTAGGACTTGAATACTTTCTTAAGGAGACATAATTCAACTCATAATATGGGTCTTGCTTTTTTAAAAATCCAATCATATAATTAGTGCTTTTTTAATTGAGATGATTTGACTATTTACAATTTACTAATTATTGATATGGTTGAGTTTAAATTTATAATCTTGCTATTCGTTTTCTATTTGTTCCACATGTTATCCCCTCTTTTCACATTTTTCTGCTTTATTTTGTATTAATTTAGTATTCATTGATTCTATTTTATCTTTTTTTGTTGCCTTGTTATCTACATTCTTTGTTGTGTTATTTAATGACATGGATCTATGGCTTATAGTGCACGTCTTGAACTTAGTATAATCTTCTTTCAGGTAATATACAACTCTTATAGTATATTTCCATTTCTCTCTTCTGAGTTTCGTGTGACTGCTGTCATATGTTTTAATCTACATTTGATAGAAAACCCATACTATATTGCTACCATTTTTATTTTAAACAGTTGATTATCTTTTAAAAAATTTATATAATAAAAATATCTTTTATATTTGCCCATGTACTTACCTGTTATAGTACTCTAAAGTCCTGTGGACCCAAGTTTTATTTATAATATAGGAAATTATTTAGATAGATAAGATATCTCTAATCATCTAAGAGTAAGAATAGTATAATAATAATACTGTATTTTTCTTTTGAGGTAATGTGAAGGATTTTTATATTTTAATATCTATTCATTGACTTACAAAATATTTTTGGAACTGATATATACTGAAGTACATTTACTTCAAAAATGATGATTATAATATTTAATTAATAGCAGTAGTATTCAGAATATTATTATTAAGGAAGAATTCCTTCAATTAATTTTTAATATGTTAGGTCAGTGCTTTAAAATCATTTTTATATTATGCCATATGGAGAATATGATCATATCAATGTGACATACTAAAAGTAAACTGATGAGGTTGCTTGACGGGCCCAGTGGCTCTGACTTTTTTTGACTCTTTAAAATCCCCAAAGGGATATAAATATCAATATCAGTATAATTCTGGCCTATTGAGAAAGTCCACATTGTCACTATACATCATGTGGTTATTTCAATAACCATCAGCCTTATTCTAGCTCCATTTAACATGTCTTTATCATTTCTTGTCATACTGGATGATAGGCACAGCAACAAAGCCTAACCTATAACACAATTTTTATTAAATTTTGGCAGGCTTGAGGCTTCAATCATGAGTACCATGAAAAAATGGTAGCCAAATGGGAATAATTATTAAAGGCAGAAAACATATATTTTCTCAAAGGGTCAACACCTGCCAATTTCTGGGATTCATGCATATCTTTATGTCCACAATTGCATCCAACAAAAACAATAGATTTACGACTGAAGAGAAGAGATAAAAATTCTAAATCTAGAGAATAATATTGTCTTTTTTTTTTTCTCTTAAATTCATTGAAAGTAGAAAATTTCTCTTTCTGAAAGAAACAGAAGAAGAACCAAACAGTATGGCAAACTGGAAAGGAGACGAAATATTTAACATAAATTTATTTATCTTTATATTCAGGTTGATCAAATTCTACTGCAACTTTAAAAGCTCTTAGTAATACTAAGCAATAGTTTCATTTGCTGTATTAAAATTGTGGCTCATCATTTTCCTTCTGAACTTTTTATAAGGCTTTATCTAAAGAAGCAATAGCCATTGTTGGCCAAGACATGCTTCTTGCAAAGAAGTGCTTTGGTCAACAATAATATCAATGAGGATATTAGTTTTCCCTTTCTAAATTCAATAGTATGACAATCTCCTAAAAGTAATAAAAATAAAGTATAATGCTTGAGTTTGTACAGTGAAGTGGTTGTGTTTGAATATTGAGAGTAACCAGAGTGCTATTAAAGAAAACTTAACATAATAAATTACTGGCCTCTATCCCAAGCTTAAAATCTTTCCTATAAGAAAAAGAGAAATGTTTAAACTTGAGCCACATTCTTTTCTGAAGACTAATCTTTCCTTCATCAACTTTGACTTCAAGGCATCCCTCAGTTTTAGTGCCAGTCATCTATCAATTTTCAATTAACTAAAATAGTTATTATTATTCATTTCTTAAAATAATTGGTTACATTTTTGCTCTGAATATCAAAATTAGAATTTAAATTTTATGTAATTAAATATAAATGAGATTTTCTTTGAGAAAGCATGTATTTTAATGCTATGTGATAATTTAGAAGTTGACCTCAAGTTAAAGATTTAGTCGATACTCAACTTCATTTAGTATAGGAATCTCTAACTTCTGCCTTTTTACAGCTAAACTACCTTAAAACTTTAAAATAATATTTTTTCATGAGGAAATCATTTCCACTTTTTTGTTGTTGTAGTTGTTGAAGCACGTTAGCTGTATTTTCATACAAATACTTATTGTTCAGATTTATTACATGTGCACTTATTAAATACCTATCATGTAGCTTATCTTTTGTTAGATGAGAAAACTCTTGAAAAGTCATGTTGCCTTCTCTCCAGAACTTTTTGTTTACTTAGAAACTAGATATTTAAATTATTAATTATAATTATGCCATAAATGTTCTCATATAACTATATAAATTAAGTGAAATGAACTATGTGAATGAAGTTTAGAATCATAATAGAGAGAAAAAAGCAAATTCCAGAAGATTATGAAATTGTGACAATATTTTTTTAAAGCTCAAAAACAAGCAAAACCAAATATTTAGTATCACTTCTGAAACACAATAAAATGATGATAATGATGATGAAAGCTGCAGGGAATAATAAAAAGTCAGGATAATGGTTACCACTAGGGATAGACTTAAAGGAGACGAGATTAGGGAGGAAAACCAGCTAGATGTAAAAGTATTGGTATTATAACTTAAATTCGGTAGTCAAGTGTGTTAATTTTATTATTATAATTCACAGTAAGAGTATGCATTTTATATATATGTGTGTGTATGTACGAAATTTTTGAATCGTTTTGCTCTTTATTGAGGAAAATTTTAATTATATACAAAAATTGAGAGGCTAGTATAATGTACCTCATGTTCCTTTCATCCTGCATCTAAAAGAATTAATTTATGAACAATTTCATTTACCCTAATGCCACATTCACATTATTTCCTTGATAGTTTCAGAGCAGATCTTAGACACCACACAATTTCATGTTTAATATTTTAGTTGTGTCTATAAGAAAAAGATTTTTTAAGAAACCTCACAATTTTATTATACTTTAAAAA
>NW_011888851.1:1912193-1926797 GCF_000151845.1 Pteropus vampyrus
CACAGTTTTACCTTTCAAGTCTATTAATTCCAACACATTTGCCACATCTGAGTCTGGTTCTGATGCTTGCTCTGTCTGTCTCTTCAAACTATTTCTTGCCCTTTATCATGTTTTATAATTTTTTCTTACTAACTAGAAATGATATACTGGGTAAAAGAAGCTGCTACAAATAGGCCTTTGATAATGTGGTGGTAAGGCATGGTGGGAAGGAGAAGCATTCTCTAGTCCTATGAATAGGTCTTAGTCTTTTAGTGAACTTGTACTCGGGCTGTAAATCTCACCCTGGCTTCTCACTTTGCAACCTGCCTTTCCCTTAATTGGTTCCCCTCCCCCAGGTCATTTAGGTTCTGAGAAAACCTCAGCAGGTAAGGCTCCAGTTAAATAGTTTCACCTGTAGCAGACCTTCTTAAGAACATAGTGCTCTGGAGTATTTCAAAATGGTTCCTTTTCCCTTACCCTGTCAGAAGCACAAGGTGATTTTTCTCCCATATTCACTGTGAGAACCTGGTTCTACTCTTAGAGGTAAAATTCACAGGATGTGGGCGGCCTCCGTGTTTTTCCTCTCTCAGACTTGTCCACACTGAGCTTCCAGCAGTTTGTCAATTACAGTTTGATTTTCCTTCCTGCACTGATTCCTGCAGAGGTTTGTGCTCCTTGGTATTTACTCTGGTAAGTTGTGATTCTTTGTATTCTCCTGGTAGTCCCTACAGTTTTGGGGACAGCAATTTGCCCTGTGACCTCACTTCTTGTATGAAGCTAAGAAAGAGTTGTTGCTTTTTCAGTTCAAGTTTTTACTTTTTGTTAGAATGATGCGGCAGCAACTTCCAGCTTCTTGCATGCCAGACTGGAAACCTAACTAGTAGCCTCTTTTTCTTTAACCAGTCTATTGTATAGAGTCTCTTGTTATCTATCTGAATTTTGTTAGGTTTTACTGAGTCTGTCCTTATATTATCACTAAACATCTTTCTCTGCACTCCACAAATTGGTAATTAGAGGTAGAGGCTTGATATGATTGTTTTATATTTTTGGCAAGACCGCTCATAGATAGTATATATACTTCTCTAAGGAGATATACAATATTTGGATAGCTCTCTTTTGTGATACTAGCATTCATTGATAATTATGTGGATTCCTTAATTCACTTGGGGTTGTAAAATGATGATATTCTATTGCTTTTTGCATCTGTTATTTGATTCCTTCTCTAAAAAGAAACCTGTCATCAGCTATTTGGTAACTGCAAGATGCAGGTGAGAGAGGAAAGGTGAAACAAAACCTTGATTGTTTCCTTTATCAGTTTACAAGAAAATGCACTAATTCTCAAGCATTTTGCAAAGATGCACATGGGATGGCAAAGTACAGCTCATATACTAAATCCAAACCACTACTTGTAATTTTTTCCTTTGTTGTTTTTGAGCTAAAATAGCACATTTGAATACTGTGACAGAGACTGTATGACCTTGTCAGCACCGAGCTGATAGAGAAGGGAAGGTTTCAGTGGTGAGACACCCAATTGGAAGAATGCACAAGGAGCCAACATGAGAGTGAAATGGCAGGCACCAACTTTATTGCGGGGAGCGCACTTCTGCTGCTGCTCTTCTCCCTAGCAGACCACATGGGCTCCATATATATCAAAGTACAATAGTGGCATTCAGCCACACATGCGTGATACAATAAGATGAATTATGTTTGCATATTTTAGGCACAGTCACCCTACTACACTAATGTAATATTCTAAATCCGGGGTCCTATTCCTAGCTGTGAGCCTGGATCATAGCCAGACCTGGGACCAGCCAGACCTGGGACCCATAGACCTATAGAATCTAAAATAGTTACTCTCTGGTCCCTCATAGAAAAAGTATACTTACTCTTAAGCCAATGGTTTGCTTATTCTTTTTCATTTGTTTTTTTAATATGACAATATATAGTCAATGTACTCTGCTGTTCACCAGGCCCAAGTCTGCCTTTCTCCTGTGTTTACTAGCTCTAACAATATTATTCCTATCAATTTACCTAAACTAAAACATTAGAAAACATGTAAGAATTTCTGCATTTTTTTTTCTCTTCCGTACCTCCATAATTTATCACCAAATCTTATCAAACATGTATTTTATATCTCTACTGGATACATCTCTTTTACAATGCTCTTCTTCAAGATCCTATAAAATCTTTCCTGGATAACTATGGCTGTCTCATTTATTTATTATTTATTTATGACATAAAACCATATTTTGTTAGATACTGGACATACAGATTAATAGTCACAGTCCATGTAATCAACAATAAAATAGTGCGGTGAAAATAAGTTAAGTGACGATGGAGATAAACAGATAATATTGTGGAAGCACAGAGGAGGGGCATTTAATTCAGTACAGTTAAATAAGCCAGGGAAGAGCTTTCTAGTTAAGGTAATGCCTGAAATGATATGGAGTAGAAAGGGAATTCTAAACAGAGGAGACACAATAACTACAGGCACGGTGGTGAGAAACAACAGAATGTGTGGTATAAACTGAAAGAAGTTTAATACTGCTAGAGCAGGGAGGAATGCATGTAGAGAAGTAGGCATGAGCTAAATCATAGAGGAATTTTATCCCAAAGATGTACAAACACTTTCTATGGGGATACCCAGACACATTTTGTTTCAAATATATTAATTTTGACATCTTTAATTTTCACATTTACTAAATATGTTTAGCCTCAGAGTGGTTTTTAGTCAAGCCATTTAAGTTGGTTCTTATTTCCTTCCTTCTTTTTATAATCACACTTATCCCATCAGGAAATAAAGAGAAGAGAAAGTAAAGAAATCATAGCATGGGCCAGTTGAAAGATTACTGCTTCTTAACTCCAAATTTAACTCTAGTCCCCTGCTTGTGATCCTGGAGCTCAGTCTTGTAAACATTTCTCCTTTGCCAGTAGAGGGCTGTGGAGTAAGAGGACAGGAGGAAGGGACTTCCTTTCTGATTCAGGCATACCCACTCTCAACAGGCTACTGCAGTGTGTGGCAGCCAGCAGCAGCATGCAGGACACACAACAGTGCTCGCCTTCAAGTATACCAGTCTCAGCCTACATTTTCCTATCTACCAGCCTTGGCTTAGTGATCATAGACCAACTCTGACCCATTGGTAACCCTGCTAATTTCATCACCATCCAGTAGGCTGCAACCATACCTTCTCCAAAGAGGTCTGAATCCCAGCTTAGGGAAACAGGCCTCTCTTCAAGTTTATTCTTTCCTTCTGTATTCTTCACCAGTCCTATAATATCCTTCAAAATTCTCTTTCATCTTTTTATAGTAGCTAGTTCCCTGGAAATACTTAATATTTCTTTTCTTATACCTATTGAAATTACTGAGTGGTTTCTTTCTCCTGAATGGACACTGAATGATACAGAATACTATTTAAATATCTAAAATATTTTTATGGCATCCTTATCAAGAATAAAAACTTCAGGATACCAAAAAAAAGTGAGAAAATTTGAAATATTGGGTAGTATAATGTTGTTAGGTTAATAAGATTAACCCACGGAGAGGTCTCATGTTTTTCTCTATCATAACAAATTTTTTGCTAAGATATGTGAGGTTAGAAGCAGAGTATTTGGGCCGAATTTGAGGTTTTCTGAATTAAGATATATTCAGGCGGGCAAGTAATACTTCCATGTCATAATAGAATACCAGAAGGAGACCTTCCCTTCCCCCTTCAAACAACTTTACAAAAAGAAAATATGTGAAACAATGGTTTTTGTATATTGGACAACAGGCAGTGCGGGACAGTGATTCCTTAGAAGAGGAAATAAATGAGTTGAACCATGGAATTGCCTATTTTACCTGCATTGAGTTTCCAGGCCACAGCAAATAGGGAGTACCTGAACAGAGAGCCTCCTAACACACAGGATATTGAATAGAGTCATCAGAAGAGGAGTGCCTCAGTAGTGGACCTAAAGTAGCCCTAGACTAAAGACTGTTTGGAAGCAAATAACAAAGCTAAAAAGCATGTCCTGAAAGGATCAAACTGTTTCCAAGTAACTTAATTGTGTTCCAGAAAAAAAAAAAATTATAGAATGCCAAAGCAAAAATCCAATACTCAACAACAACATATCTCAATGTATAAAATCCAAGAAAAAATAACAGATATGAAAAGAAACAGGAAACTAGAGCCCACAATGAGGAGAATAGTCAGTCAATACAGAAACAAAATGACACAGATGATAGAATTAGTAGACAGGTAGATGTTATGAGGAGTCATATTAAATGGTTTATTATATTGGAAAATGAAGCGAGATATTTTCTAGAACAAGTAGGTCTGAATTGGTTGGTTGCCCAGATCAGTAAGAATGTTTTTGTCAATTCATTTATATGATGATCATTTTTTAATAATGAGCTACATCTATAGTTACAATATTTTGACAAAAATAGAATTTTAAAACGTGGTATGATAAAATTATGTAATATTGGCAAATCTATATTTATGTCAATAACACTTAGATTTCTCCTTCTGTTTCTGTTTTTTCGCATCACCTCTTCACCTGTTCAAAACATATCTGGCTCTTTGTCCTCACCCCATCTAACTTCCTCTGCATTTAATTCCACTGGACTGCATTTCCATACACTCTTACAGAGTCAGTCAGGCCTTTGTTCATAGAGCTACCATTGATTAGAATGCTCTAGAATGCCATTCACATAACACTACTATAAACAAGCTTGTTTCTTTTCAGTAAATTGTTGATGTCATTTTCTCTAATGATGATGTAGTTGGGACCTGAACATTGGTCTTCTTATGCCAAGTCAAGTGTAGTGGATTACCAGAATGAGGTTTCTGAGGAATGATTCTTGCTAGGAGAAGTATAAATAGACTATGACACTTAATATAGGCTTAGGCTACATTTTGTGAACTTGTTGCTTAGGTGGGTGATAATTTTGCCCAATAATATGGAGAGTGTAGATGTGAATGAATTTGGGGAGTTTTTTTTTCTGTCTTTCTCTCTCTTTGGTTAGCCGTATACTGAAACTATTTGATTGCTATATTGTTCGTTATTCACAGTTGTTTTTTGTGTATGTTTAGTTTCACTGTTATTGAGAATTGCTTTAGGAAAAGAAAAAAGCATCCAGCAATTCTAGTATTTTTTCTAAAAGGCACTGGAAATGCTTTCTAAGCTGTCTTTTAATTTGTATTTTTTTCTTCTATGAGTCAGTGACTTTTGGTGGAAAAGCATGCTGCTAATGGTATAGCAAAGGTTTTAGATTTCTGTTTCCTCATTTTACATGACCTCCCTATATTAGTTGACATTTACTTTTATACATTCACCTATTTTATTTAGTGGCAACATGGTTTTGAAAAGCATATGGTTTTATTAAGAAAAGACCTAACAATTTTTCTCATGTGATGTACTTTGAGAAGATTAAATATAATGGAAAAATTATTTGAGTGACTATTTTCAATTCTTTCATACATAGTATATAGCTAGTACCATTCTAAATTCATAGAAGATGAGTTAATGTGACAAACCTTAGGACATTAGGGCTTGATTCTCATAGAAACATAGTCTTCAGCAAAGATTCTGGCCAAGGGATTCCAACATGTTTCTCTGAGACAAACATGTCCTACAGAAATAGAACCACAAGATTTTTATTTTGATTGTTAGTGATAGCAGTACACAGATTGGAACCAAAGGGTTTATTTTGCAATTTAAAGTGCACGCAATTTCCTCTTTTATGTTTAACTATATCATGGACAGTAGTTTTTTTAACATTACTTTCAAAGTGTTTAAGATCAATAGAGAGAAATATTTATATAAGACAGCCAGTACTGGAAAGTTAAAAATAACAGACCCTTGAGAATAAGGATAACAATATATTTTGAAATGTTTAGAACTAAAAGAGTTTGAACCAAACAATGCTATTATAAGAATATTGGGCCATCACTATCTTTTTTTTAACTTCTAAGAGCAGATACATCCTAATATCCTTGATTTTATATGAATTTGAATTTTATATAATCATTACAGTTTAAATGCTTCATGTCAAGTACTAACACAGTTCCTGTTACATAGAAGGCACTCATAAAATATTACTTCTTTCTTCTTATACTTTTCTTTCCTCTCTCCTCTCATCCTCTCCTCAGGAAGAAAATTATAGGAGTATACTCTTACACGTAAAAAAGATTTTTGAGAGACATGGAAATGTAGCTTTTCTAGACTCACTGAGAAAGCATATTACAGCTCCAAGACATCTAAATATTTTTTTTCCCCCAGCAACTGGAACATATTAGTTCTTTTTAAGTTGATACTGTCATAATTGCATTGGGCTTTATATCACATATTTGAGTTGTTTTGTTTAGTTTTGTTCTAACAGTCCTAGTTGCTATTATACCTCAACGCTTGAAGATAGTTGGAAGAAAATTGAAGTAGATGTGACATTTTCCCTGATGTCACAGAAAATTTAAGAATACAGATTCTTCTATTTGATGGGAACTTTGAAGACTGGGAAAAAAGGGCCTAATATTTACCGAGTGCCTACTCTGTATAGACATTTTGCTTTATATCATTTGTCTCATTGAATCCTCAAGATTATATATTTTTAAGAAAATTAATTTTTAAGAGTTTTAAGTTCACAGCAAAACTGAGAGGAATACAGAGATTTCTCATATATCCCCTGCCATCACATACACACATTATCAGCCTCTCCCATTATCAACATCATTCACCAGAGTGGTACGTTTGTTGTAATTGATGAACCTTCATTTACACATATTAATCCAAAATTCACAGTTTATATTGGTATATACTCTTGGATTTGTACATTCTATGGGTTTGGACAAATGTATAATAATATGTTTCCATTGTTATGGTATTACAAAGAGTATTTTCACGCCCTAAAAATCTTCTTTGCCTCACCTATTCCCCTCTCTCCCTCTCAACCCTGGGAATCACTGATTTTATTTTATTTTTGCTATCTCTATAGTTTTGCCTTTTCCAGAATGTCATATAGTTGAAATCATATGACATGTAGCCTTTTCATACTGGCTTCTTTCCCTTAGTAATATGCATTTAAGTTTCCACCCTCTCTTTTCCTGGCTTGATAAATCATTTTCTTTTAGCACTAAACAATATTCCATTGTCTGGATGTACCTGTTTATCTCTTCTCCTACTGGAGGGCATATGGTTGCTTCCAATTTTTTGGCCGTTACGAATAAAGCTACTATAAACATCCATGTGCAGCTTTCGTGTGGACATACATTTTCAATTCTTCTGTGTAAATATTAAGGAGCATGATTATTGGATCATATGGTAAAAATGTTTAGTTTTATAAGAAACTGCCAAACTGTCTTCCAAAGTGACTGAACCATTTGGCATTCCCACCAACACTGCATGAGATTTTCTGTTGCTCCACATTCTCACCAGCATTTGGTGTTGTCAGTGTTCTGGATTTTGGCCATTCTAATAGTTGTGTAGTGGTATCTCGTTTTAATTTGCATTTCCATGGTGACATATGATTGGAGTATCTTCATATGCTGATTTACCATCTGTATATCTTTTTTGATGAGGTGTCTGTTCACATCTTGGGCCCATTTTTAAATTAGGTTCTTAGTTTTCTTATTGTTGAATTTAAGTTTTTTTTTTTTTTAAATATATATTTTAGATAACAGTCCTTTATCAGACATGTCTTTTGCAAATATTTTCTCCTAATCTTTTGTGGCTTGTCTCTCATTCTCCTGACAATCTCTTTCTCAGAGCAGAGTAGAAGTTTTTAATATTGATAAAATCCAGCTTATTAATTTTCTTCATGAATTGTGTCTTTGGTTTTGTATCTAAAAAGTCATCACATACTCTTATGCTATTGTGTAGGAGTTTGATAGTTTTACATTTTACATATGGGTCTGTGATCCATTTCAAGTTAATTTTTATGAAGGACATAAAGTCTATATCTAGATTCATTGTTTTTTGTTGTTGTTTATTTGTTTGTTTGTTTTGGCATGTGGATGTCCAGTTGTTTTAGCACCATTTGTTGAAGAGACTACCTTTTCTCCATTGTATTGCTTTATACCTTTGTCCAAGACTATATTTATATGGGTCTTTTTCTGGACTCTATTGATCTATTTGCCTATACTTTTGCCAATACCACACTGTTTTGATTACTGTAGCTACCCGAAATGGAGTTGTAATGGCTGGAACTCCAGCAGGTCTATTTGGCTATAAGGCGAGTTTTAAGATGCAATCTCCATTTAGTAGAGCAAAATATAGAAGGATCTTGGATCTATAACAATGTAAAGCTTTCATATTTCCCTGGGAAGCCTATCCCTGGAATTACTTTATATGAATAAGAAAAACATATATGAGTCACTATTTTTCAGATCTTTATTTCCTCCCACAGAACCTTACCATCTCTGATACAAAGCATTATATCTGTTTATAATTACTTTCAAGCCAGAAATTGTTGCTAGGACTTGATTGAGATTACCTTGAATGAATTCAGTGATCAATTTGAGAAGAACTGACATCTTGATAAAATTGAAAATCCTCATGACGTTTTGAATTGGATCCTCTTACAGAGACCCGAAAGGAGTATATAACATGCATAAAGTCTACCAATCAGTCATTGGCAGTGCTGGGATTCAAATTTTGATTCGTCTGATTTCAATGCCTTTTTCTACTAAGTTTTCTTACTAACCACAAGAAGAAAGAGAAAACAAAACAAAATATTGTTGGGCATCACTATATACTAGGCCTATGAAAGGTGCTTTACATATACAAATCTCCATACTTTCAATCCTCATTTATGTCCTACCCTCAAAATTTTGCCACAAGAACCAAAATTTTGCTCTTTAAAAAAAAGCAAGCAAAACAAAAAACCCTCAGCAATGTGCAAGGAAATCGAGTATATGGAAATATTCATTAGTGACACACATTATATCAATTAGTAACATTTCTAAAGAGTTATTCTCAGAGTTCAGTTTTCGAAGGTTTGAAATATTCATAGACATTCATGCCAGAACACTATGCTGTAAATTGTACTGCCGGTCTCAGTTAGAGTCCCACAGCCTTACCCATTATAGCTCCAACTTTATAAATAATAACTGGCATTTTTTTGTGTGTATAGAACTACAGTTTAAATATTATTAATATATATAATTATTAAAATTACAAGAATTCCCATAAAAATTATCTTACATGTACACAAGGTTACTAAACATCCTAGTATGTCCAGGACTGAGAGATTTTGGGACAGAGGACTTTCAGTGAGAGAGCACCAGACAAACCAGGATGATTGATCACCCTACATATATGTAATATATTTGGAGAAACATGGCACTCTCTCATATATTTATTCAATTAAATATAATTCTATCTCTTCTAAAAATGAGAGAGCACCAGACAAACCAGGATGATTGATCACCCTACATATATGTAATATATTTGGAGAAACATGGCACTCTCTCATATATTTATTCAATTAAATATAATTCTATCTCTTCTAAAGATGAGAATATAGGCATAGCGTATCTGGCGAAAAGCTACTATTAAATCACTATTAAAATCCAGGTCTAGCTGGCTTTAAAATAGATGGATTTTATAAATAATACTTCTCACTCAGCACATTATCTGAGGGAAAAATAGTATTGACAAAAACTGTTGCCCCTGCCCCTTTGGATCTCCTTCCTAAACCATCATGGTATCCTCCCACTCTTCCCCTTCTCATGTGGCATTCTCACAACTGCTATGTGTTCTTATCTTGCAGAAATTTTGGTGAAAAAATGACTTTATTTTTTGTGAGAGTTTCTCCTCCTGAATATTTTATAATATTCAGATAAGGGCCAGACAGTAAACTAAACAGAAATGTTCATCTTGCTATCAACTAAATATTTGTGCTCCCCTGGCTCCACAAATTAATATGTTGAGACCTAAAGTCCAATGTATTGATATTAGAAGATAAGGCTTTTGAGAGGTACTTAGGTCATGAATTGAGCCTTCATGAATGGGATTAGTGCATTTATAAAACAGACCCCAGAGAGGTCCCTTGCCCCTTCTGCCACATGAGGTTATAGCAAGGAGGCACCATCTGTGAACCAGGAATTAGGCTCTCACCAGACACTGAATCTTCCAGAGAGGATTTCCCGGCCTCTCGAACTGTGAGAAATAAAATTCTGTTTATAAACTACACAGCCTGTGGCATTACCGTTATAGTAGCCCAAATAAACTTAGGACAATTTATTTTCAAAATTTTTCCTCTTCATTCACTTAAACAATTATTTTGATCCAGTGTCTTTTCAACTTTGTCTTCTAAAATGTACTTGGCCTTTCCCTCTAGTATCTTTCTGCATGCACATAATCTTCTAGCAAATCTGCTTCACTGCCTCTCCAGACTTTGCAAGGACATGTGGCTCTTGAGAACTTGAAATACTACTAGTTCAAATTGAGTTGTGCCAGAACGGTGAAATACATTTAGGTTTTGAAGATTTAATATGGAAAAAATACCTCATTAAAATAGTTCATATAGATTGCATGATGAAATTATAATCTTATGGATGTGTTAGGTGAATTATAATATATTAAAATTAATTACATTTGCTTCTTTTTAAAAATGTGGCGATGGGAAAGTTTAAAATGACATATGTGGCTCACATTTCTATTGGATAATTTGTTCTATACATTATGATACCCTCAGTAGCTGGAATTAGAGAGTTTATCTACCAGAAGAGAACCCATCCATTCCTCTTTTATTTTTACTTCTTTCTTTCCTTCCATTCAATTATCCACCCACCCATCCATTCAGTCATTTAGCAGATACTTGCTAGGTTTTATGGATATAATGATGGGAAAATAGGCATGGTCATTCTCTTCATGGATCATACAGTTTAGTGAAGAAAAAATTATTAACCAAATATTCCATTACTAAATATTTAATTAGAACCTGTGTTAAGTTGGGAAGTTGGAAAGGTGTATGGGTTATGAGAGCCATACAGAAGGGAAACTGGCTTAGACTGGAGGTAGGGAATATAAAGAAGTTCTCTCTAAGGGTTTTACATTCGGCCTCATAGCTAAGGATGAGCAGAGATTTACTAGGTCAGAGTATAATGGGAAGAGAAGGCAGATCATCCCAGATGATTCTTTTAAGGGTCTTGGAGCAAAATGGTCCATGGCACCAAAGGAAAACAACAAGCGTATCTCAAAATGAGAATGGAGAAAAGAGATAAAGGCAAAATTACAAATTTTAAGGAGACAAGTGGTTGAGAAAGAGAGAACATCAGCAATGACTCATACAAAGTTGTGTTGACATTAAAATTAGTGTGCAATTTTTATTGGGGTAAGAAACTCTGTAAAGGTCTTTTTTTGTTGTTGTTTGTTGTATCATTTGCTATTGATCTTTTGGCACTGCTTATAGATTTGGAAATATGCTATTTAATGTGGTGGCTTTTAGACCAGATCTTCTCTTTTTCTTCAGAGTTTAATTGCAGAGCTCTTTGACAAGGTTGTTCTGATTTAGTCATGCCAAAATGCACAAGGCTGTAAGAGTACTCTCTGGAATTTATATGTAATCTCTGCACCTCCTGCTGAGAGAGTGAAGCAGAAATCCAACTGAAAGAACCAAAAAAAAAAAAAAAAAAGGAGAGTCTTGAAGGGAAAGGAGATGGATTGGGGGATTTCTTTTAATGAAGTAGATTCTTTCTTACTCGATCATCACTAAACATTGGCATTGATTCTGAGAGGAATTGTGGTAATACATGCAAAAGCATAGTTTATAAAGTACAGCATGAGAGTTATTATTTCTGTGGTTCTTAATCAGTGGGGACCACAGTTTCCCACTCAAATGCTTTCTGCATTATTTTATCCATATCCTTTATTTTTCCTCAAATGGATAAAGAAAGAAAAGAAAAAAACCTCACATTGAAAGATATCAAAAGCCACTTCCCGTAGCTTTAAACATTACCATTAAACTACAAATTATTCCAGGAAAAAGTCTATAAATAACCTTGAAGCTGAGGAATGCATGGGAAATTAAAATTAATGCAGAATGCACTGCTTGTTATTTTAGTTCCCAAATAAACAACTTTGTTTTGTTTATTGGACAGCACATGGTTAACTGGTTTGCAACATTAAATAACATTGGGAAGACCTATTTTTGACACTATATAGATCACATTCAAAATATGCTTTAGCATGTGTGATACTGTAATTTAAATAAGAAATAGCTATTTGGTCTTCTTTGAACCCCTGTCTGGTTCAGAGTTCTTGAAACCTTTGGAATATAAGATATGAGAGCAATAAAGGTGTCTTGTTTTGTTAATGAGATGACTTTTAGACCATACCTTAGGATGGGGGCTAGTTGCCCTGAGAACCAACCATGTGATTAACTTTCAGTCCTACCCTCTGACCTGGGGTGAGGAAGCGGGGAGGGGCTGGAGATTGAATCAATCCGCAGTGGCCAATGGTTTAATCAGTCAAGCTGCAAAAACCATAAAGGACTGAGTTCGGAGGGCTTCTAGGTTGGTGAACACATGGAGGGGCTGGGAGAGTGGAATGCCTGGTAAGGGCATGGAAACTCTGAGACTTTTCCCCATGCCTTGCCCTAGGCATCTACTCTCCACCTGTCCCCGCCACACACATACACACACACATTGGAATGGGGTTAAGTGGGTCTAGGAGCCCAAAAGAGCATACCTGCAGCAAAAATATAGTATCCACAGGAAACTTGTCACCATGGCTTTTATTTGTTTGAGAAAACCAAAATATATTTAGTTATTTATAAGCTCTTTCAGAAAAACCTTTCAAAAGAACACAGAAAGAAAACTTGGAGCCAAGTTAAGACTTTGTAAGTAGAATGAAAGTTTTAACAAGATTAGATTATAAATTAGAATATATAACTAAGAAACTGTTTATTAGGGAAAAAAGATGATGCTGATTTTGGCTTTGGAATGGATTATCCAGTTTGTGGATTTGCAAATTTCCATTTCCCTTCACCTTTCTCATCTTTTACTACCTGATGCTGCCAGCTTCTTTGCTTGTTAATTGCTTGATAATTTTTTTTGCTTGTATTGTTTCACTCTTTTTCTGAAAGAAAAGCAGAGAAATTATCAAAATTAGTGAAAAGCTGGACAAATCAGTCTCATTTAAAGAAATGAGTTAAAATTGGGCCCAATGACCTCCCTATTCTTTATATTGCACACAAAATTATTGCCTCTAAGAGTCATGAATTAACTGTACTAAATCCTAACCTCTAGCCAGAATCTTTCATCCAAACCCATCCAAGCATTTCTTGGGGTTAGTAAATGCCCAGGCTGCTCTAGATGAGAAGTTTAACTTGACTGGCTAACAAGAAAGTCTACTATATAAGGTCATTTTCTATAACCGTTTCATCATTCACATAGGATATTTAAGAACCTGAGTTGGGAAATACTCTTAAGAATTCTGTCCAAGTCTAAAATCTTTTACAATTCTAGGATGTGTGATAGATTTTAAATGATGATGAAGATGTTGGGAGACAGAAAAGCTGAGTTTTCTTTCTGAGAGTGTCTCCTTCCTAATGACTTGAGAAACCTGACATAATCCCACCAAGATCAAGCACTTGCCTCTTTCGGCCAGATTTTAAGAATTTTGCATTTAAGACCGTTGGCTAAGTACCATTACAACTGCTAAAAGTAGGTTCGCTTAGAGTGCCAATTACATGCAATCCATGGGCTAAAATGTTAACGGATGGGGATCCTTTATTTTCTGCTTTTTTTTTTTTTTGTACTAGATCATGAGAAAGGAAATCTCAGTTTAACAAACCAATCACTGTGTGCAGTAGCTTGACCTGAGTGCCTGTCCCTGAATCTTAAAAGAGAAGTCTCGGTATTATGTCTGCATTGGTTTTCTCTCTTTCAAGTCAGATCTATCTAACCTAATCAAATTTTATTTGACCAAGTCTATATTCCAGGCACTATGCTTAGTGCTGAAGACACAGTAGTGATTGCATTAGTTGGAGTTCTTCAGAGAGAGAGAGAGAGAGAAATTTTTTAAAGAATTGATTCACACAATTATGAAGGTTACTAAGTCCAAAATCTGCAGGATAGACCTGCCGGCTGGAGATGTAGGGAAGATTTACATTTGCAGTATAAAGATCATCTGCTGAAAAAATTTCTTCTTCCTCCAGGAGGTCAGATTTAACTGTTACTCTGATCTAAAAAATACCTTGATGGAAAAATCTAGAATAATGTTTGATAAAATATATGGGTCCTGTGGCCTAGCCAAATTGACATATAAAATTAATCATCCCAGTAACCAATAATCTAATAAGTTTCAACATGATGAGAGTCTAGTGCGTGAGAGAAGTTCAATGCAAGAATAGTGTGGCAAGTGTTACAATAGGGAAAAGCACAGGGTGCTATGAGACCTACTGTACTTTCAGGGAACAGAGAGGCTTCCTAGAGGGGGTGACATTTAAGGTGATCTGGACCTTTTTATAAATAAACATTCCTGGGAAGGGAGAGGGTATGGAGAAATGAGAGCTTGGTAGATTGTTTGCTAGGCAGAGAAATAGCATGTCCAGACCCCTGAGATGAGAGAGAGCTTGGCTTATTCAGAGGAATATAAATACTGTTTCTCATGATGACTGGAGATTAGAAGGCAAGAAGATGGGCA
>NW_011888851.1:1927612-2014944 GCF_000151845.1 Pteropus vampyrus
TAGTTAGTACAGTGCCTGACACAAAGTAGGTGTTGAACATATGATGCTGCTATTGTGATGATATTGTCCATAAAAGCACCAAGAAAATTATTTCTAATAGCGAGGAACATGGGACATTTATTCTCTGTGAAGAACTTTGAAGACTGAATAAGATGTCAGCAAGTAAAGATTTAGGATACGATCGTCTTTGGCTAAACTATCAGATTAAACAAAAGAGCAGGATCAGAAAGTTCAAGACATTTGACCAGGGATAAATTCTCAAAAAAAAATAGTTCTCGGGGAAAACAAAAAGCTCCTTAGAAAGCTGTTGCAACAGGGTAGTGAGAGCCAAGGATGACCTGACCCAGGGCTGTGGCACGTTCATATTTTACGCTTAGACTTCTGGCCAAGCTTTTAAGTGTAGGTATAAAATCTGAGGTTGTGGTTTTCTAACACGCAATATCCAGCAGTATGTCTTTGACATTTAATCTCATTTTTTAAATCAAACTGGCATTTGTCAAAGGAAAATCTATCTCTTTCTCTAATCACAGTGCATCTTCAAATGTAAAGCCTAATGGTCTACAAACTGAATTGTCTTAATTTTGTCACTTTGTTAAAACTTCCATTGTCTTTAAAAAAAAAATAAGCTAGTTCAAGAAATATATTTAACTGAAGTGATCCACCCACATTTATTACTTTAAAAAGGATTTTGTAAACACCAATATATTCCGATTTATTTTTTTCAGTAGCTTAGGACTTTTACAGAGATGTAATTTGAGACTATTTACAATACCTAAATACCTATGATATTTGCAGCCTTGTATAAGGTGGCAGTTGGATAGAATATGTATTATATCAGGGAAGGTCATGTATAGCAAATTTATTAGTTAAAATAAAGCTGATTTTATATTTTTATGAATTAGAATGCATTTTCTAAAACGCCAAGAGGTTTTTTTTTTTTCTGTTTCTCATTTCACTGCATGCTTTTCTTCAGATTTCCAAAAAAAAGTACAAATGCTTTTAACTAATATGTGATGTTTAAGCCTTTTTATAATATGTTTGCTGTGTTAAACATATGTTATTCTTCAGTTTATCATGTTTCTTTGTCTTTTCTCTGTGCATAGTTGGATTTTAATATGACAAATGTAGTGGAGGGTTTTTTATCCTGAGATATTTCCTGGCTCCAGTATTTGAGAGCATCTGAAGCTGTCTGCCTAGTATTTCCTCAAAAATAGATGTACAACTCTGTCTGGAAGTACCCTTGGCAAACTTGTAAGGTTTTTCTTGCCACTAAATACCTGAAGACAGTAATTAACATAATAATGTTTATACCCAGCAATAATACTCTAATTTCCTATAAGCTCTTTTGGCCTGAGAAATTCTACAGTATCTGATTTGCTTATACTCTGTAATAAAATACTCCATGTAGTTTAATAAACTTCCAGAGCCAGAAAACATAGCCACTACTCTTAATCTGAAAAGGAAAATTTAATTTAACACCTTATTTAAGAGTGCTCAAGAAAGTAATAATCAATTTTGAGTCGATTGTCATGGTAAATTATCATTTACTCACCAGTGGCTCAGCTAATCAAGTTACTTCTTAAATGCACTGATTCCTAGAAAATCATTTGGAATTTTGTTAATGACATTGACATCCATGGAAAAGGAAGTAAACCTTCAGGCCAAGGTCAATAGTGGATAATCTTCTTCTGTTTTATTCCAATTTTTAAAATTTGTCAGAATTATAGTAAAATCAGTTATAACAGACCCCCAAATTACATGCTCTTTCCCTAGAAATTTAGTTTGTAGATAGGTTTGCATACCATTTGTTAACATTCCATATATATATTTCCTTTCTCCTCCCTCTGTATTCTCTAAGTGATCTTATCACACTCGTTGCTGTAAATATCACAGTTACATAAAGGCTCTCAGATTTAAACCTCCATCCACAAATCTTGTTTGAACTCTGGGCTAATATGTCTAAATGTCATCCTAATACTTGAACAGTAAGTCTCATAAAGATCTCAGACTTAACATATCCCAAAACAGATCTTTTTCCCACCCCCGAGCACTTCAATTTTTATCCAGATCCAGCTTTCTCAGTGAATGGCAGGCACTCTCTTGCATCCACCAAGTGAAAAAAATGGGACATCACCTTCCTCCCAATCTACTCACACAACTCTGGTGTTAAAACCTTCAACTCTTCTCATTTTAATCTCCAAAGCGTATGTTTATATCTTCCTGACCACTTCCCCACTTCACACCATTATCACTTCTTGATAAGACCACCATTTGTGTGTCTGAATTTGCACTGCTAGAAGGCCAGTTCACTTGCCTTCTTAATCTTCCTCATTTTCATTCTTCTCACTGCAACCAGAATGGTCATTTAAAACCATTTATTTAACCGCATCACCTCTCTCTACTTAAAATCCTCCAAAAACATCCCACTGTGCTTAGAATAAAGACCAAATTACTTAGAATGATCTGCAAGGCCCTGCCAAGTTCAGGCTCTGCCTAATATCCAACCATATGTTATGCCACTGTGCCCAGTTTTTACTGTTCTCTAGTTATGCTGGCCTCTGTTAAATTCCTCAATGTGCCCGGCTCTTTCCTGCCTCATGGCTCTTTGCTTCTCTTACTTCACATCATTGGTGCATCACTTAGAAATCCATGGATACCATGTTTTTTCTAAAACAGGTCTATCTGCTTATTCTCTCCCATAATCCCATCTTTTTCCTTCAAAGAACCAATATATCTACTATTTAATTGTTCTTTTCCTGCTATACACCTTGAGCTCCATGAAAGTAGGGAACATGGCTGGTTTGTTTATAACTATTTATCCAGCACTAAATAGCATGCCCAATACATAGTAAGTACTTAGTAAGTGTTTTTGAATGAATAAATGAATGAATATCCAGACCAAAAAAACAAACAAACAAATAAACAAACAAATTTAAAATAAAATCAAGTGTGTAAGAAATATCACCACATTTCCTTTTTTTTTTTTTTTGTCTATTGAAATGTCTAGCTTTATTTAGGTTCTTATGAATTAATCTGAGGGCGGTAATAACATGTTAGGAAAATTAAATAGAAAGACTTTATAAGAAATGAAAATTATACCGGAAAGAATCGTGAGAAATAAGGGTCTAATAGTCTTCTTTAGTATTCTAAACGGGGAAGACAGCTTTGGAGGCAGAATGTCAAAAGTAGATTGATGCTAGGGACCTCATCTTCCTTCCTCATTTTTTTTTCTTAGGTTAATTATGTTATAGAGATGCTAATTATCACTACAATGGGAATCATAACAGATAACTGTAACACATTAATGTGTTGTATACCTTAAATTTCCACAATGTTATTTGTCAAACATTTCAATTAAAACAAAACAAATGGCCCCTCCTTGGGCAAAGCGATCTCATTTTCTTTTATTGATTTAAGATCTTTTTCTTAGATCTCAGCTCTTCCTGTGCAGTTCGGAAATTCAAACTCATATTATTGAAGAGAGGAATCTCTCATCTCTAGAGACACATGAGGATCTTGGAGGCTTAAGTGGTACTCATAAAATAGAGAAAGGGTCCTTATTTTCAGCTCTTAATTACAGATGTCTTTGCTGTCACAATTGTACTGTTCCTTGAAGAGAGGCTGTTCTGCTGCTCTCAGGACAAGCTTGAGCAAAGGAATTTCTGCTGATTCTATGAACCTTGATGTCTAGGGTCAGCCTTTTCAGAGACTAACGGTAATGTCCTTTTGAAAATTTGTTATATCTCAGGGGCAAGCCCTAAATAGCTCTCTTTCTCCTTATCATTATATTCTGAGCTCCAGACTTTGTCTATAATTATAAATTTGGGTTCAACTGACATAAAGCACAATATATAACCATACCTGCATGGGGTTTGCTAATTTATGCTTTTACAATAGACAACAAATTTTTATTGTGATGATGGCACCAACTGTGGGGAATTAGAACTATTGACATTTTGCTATATGGTTAATAGAAACATTAATATGTACCACCTACTACAAATGATATATGGTGGAGATCTGATATAACCTTGTAATTCTACTTTGCTAAGAGATTTTGTGAGAAGTTTTATTTTTGTAAATTAATTCCCTCCCTCTCTCTCCCTCCCTCCCTTCCCCCAATCTCTGCCTCCATCCAAATTCTGTAGACTGACTTCTTCATGCCCCATGACATTTTATATTTAAATTATTTCCTTACACCAAAATCTTAAAATGGATTAAAAGTTTTAAATAAGACTCATTGATTGCTTCTTTTTTTTTTTTCTGAAATATACATTTCTGTTTTATAATACTTGAAAAATGCTGAAAGGTAAAAAGAAATTAAATAATACTCTGTTCGGCAATAATCACACGCCACCAAATCCTTATAACTGCTTAATATACCCAGCTCTTCAAAATGCTGTCAGTTATCCATTTGCCAGGATTTGTCTTGTCCTCTGAATATGTGGAGTTTTATACTGCTTTCTTACCTTTGCTGAGCACCCTCTGACAATTGCCTCTGTTTTCTACTGGCCCTGAGGTAGTACAGCACATTCTATCTCAACTCCTTTTGGAAGCAAGATCAACTTCTAGTTTAATTCCCACCAACAAAATGATTTTCTTCTGAAGAACATCAAAAATGTCTTTGTACTTCATGTTTGATATTATTAGACACTGCCTCTGACTATAATAGCTGCATGACTATTTTAACATTTTTTCTCTACACACGTAAATTGCCACTTTAAGTGTAGCATTAATATTCATAATAAAATAGAAGCAATTCATAATATAATGCATTAACATGCATTGTAAGTAACTAAAAGTAGAGGTTATATATCTGACTGATACTGATGTTGCATCTGTGTCTGCCCCTACATGATCTGCAATGAGCATTTAGCATGAGTGAAAAACACATCTTTGTTATTTAAGTCACAGAGTAATTTAAGTCACTTGGGGGATTGTCCTAATTGACAGAACTACCCTGTCACTGAAATCTTGAGGCACGTGAGTGGAAATGACATGCTGAATCCCAGGAAAGTGCTGCCCTGAAGGTTATCTCGCTTCATCTCATGAGATCATCTGGAAGATTCATGTCTGCATGCTAACATTTAACTTGCTAAAATTTAATTGACATGGTGACTGTCTTCCCAGTTCTAGCTCTTTAGACACAGTTAAAAAATATTCTTAAACTTGATCTATCATAGCAGTGCCCTTCTTCCTAAAGGATGGTGTGAAGAAACTTTGAGGGAAAGAGGGGAATAGATCTGGCCTTCCCCATGGCATACCTGCAGCTATACTCAAGCAAAAAATAAAATATGTATTCAATGACATAAAGTACAAACCTTCGGAAGGATGGAAATGTGCTAGCACGGTTACATTAAAGTTCAGTTGCAACGCTTTATCTGGAAAAAATAAATCAGTTATAACTTAGAAGAAAATGATAGGAGGTGTTTTTTAAATAGTACAAAATCTTAGGGAAACAAAAATATATTTCAATTTTCCAAACCTTAGGACTGCAGAAACTTTATTATCGTGAATTGCTGTATATTTAGGAGAGTTAGGTAGAACCCAATATAGAATTTAAAACTACACTACATATTTTGCCTAGATTAGATCATTGAAAAAAATTCTCATGGCTCATAAATCACCGAAGGCTTTTATTTTTTTCTTGTAAATATTATTACAATATTTACAATTATATTGTTACAAATATTACAAGATGCCCAGAATTTTACCTATCATCTTTGAAATATGAAATTACCAACAATACATCCAAGATCATCTGAATATCTTTCGTAAAATATGACATTGTACTTGCATCTTAGTACATCAAATACATTTTTAACATTCAGAATATCTTAAAGCCTTGTTGAAAGTACATATTATGGAGGTGTATGTATTGGAAGTTACTTTTAAAACTATGCATTAAAATAAATTTTTAATCTCATAACATTTTATGGTGTCATTGCCACGGCTGTTCTAAATATTACGTCTCTTAATTTGTTTTTATAGACAAATGCAGTGTTGTTAACTTTCATCAGCCTTTCAGAGAAACTGTATTTCTGCTGTCTGTGTGGCTTTTGCTCAGAGATAGAATCTGTAAAATATTTTCATAAATTGATAATCATTAAATAATATTTACTCATTAAGTTGCAGTGGCTGTATTTTTATAAAATTCTTTTTGAATTTCTTAAGGACTTTAAATTATCTATATTTTTTCCTATCACTTTCTTTGTTTCCATGGCCATTTTAAGTACTTTACTCAGCAAGTTGTGCAAGATATCTTTCAAAAATTAAAATTATAATAACACTGCTCCCAAGACACTGATCCAGTCTTTTAGTTCTATAACTTTAACCTTTCATGTCCTTGTATATTTTGTGTAGCAAAATTTAATGTACCAAGATTTCTACACGTTTTAGTCATATTTTACAGATGATAATGCATATGTGTTTGAATATCTTCTAGGGGCAGTTTCTCTAAGATATCTTTAAATAATAATCCCCTGTAGTCTCTTTAGTGGACTAAGTGATTAAACTACAACATTCCAGGGTGTAACTATTTGTGAACAAATATATTACACGTTGACATTTTACAACACAACACTTTACCACAGCTAAGCAGTAATAAAGCCACAGTGTTTATCTGGCAAATGATAAATAACATGGCATATATTTAGAAATCTTCAAGGAGTCTATAATTGGATGGTACCTTAATCTCAATAAAGACAATTAACTTGAAGTTTCATTACAATTATTTGTACACTTTATTATCAATCTGAGACCTTTTAATATGCCTTTGTTATGCCCTTTTCTGAATGAGAAAACTACTTAAAGTATATTTCTAGATGTATATACAACAGTTATAAAAATATTTTAAATGATCAATTAGTAGATTGTTCCTAGGCTGACACTTCTTAACCTAACTAATAAGTTATAAATAACATAAAGTTTTAGAGATTTGTTAAACCTGCCAAAGTAATAAAACAGGTATTTTCATTTTGGGGGGGTGGCTGGTTGATTGTAATTTCACTTTTAATAAAGTCAGCTTAAGGAATAAACTGCCAATAAGGCTGTTTTTAGTTTTTTGTTTTTTGTTTTTGTTTTGTTTTGTTTTTTCACCTCATACAGCAGTAGACTTAAATCCAAAGTTGTCTAGGTTCTGTTGTGTGGAGCTATCAAGTATTGCTTATAAATTAATATAAACATTGCATCCCTGATGTGAACATCTCACAAGAGTCAAAAAGTTGGGGTCTAGCATCGATTCTGTTACAAACTAGTTTTCTGAATTGGAGCATCTCACTCAATCTATCTGAGACTGTTTCAACATCTACAAAAGGAGGAGAAAGGCTGAATCTGTGATTATGAAGTCTGTTCCAGCTTTATTTTCTTTAGGCTATAATATGGCTTTCTTTTGTAAATGGATCATATGGTTTTTAACATTCATATGCATACAGTTTGTTTATTCAAAAAGTTAATTTCTTAAAAAGAATTATTAGACAATTTTAATCTTAGATCAATGTTTCCAAATCTAGGTCTTGTAAACATTATTTACCACAATTATTGAATATAATTACTCTATCGTATACTTTCTTTACCATGTGCCAGTCATTACCCTATTTGCCTTTAGATTCGCTTTCCTTTCTCCTGCTCTGCTCTGTTTTTGAGGGTTGCACACAGCAATCTGCATTTCCAGGCTCCCTTGCTGCAGCAGCCATGAAGGAAATGATAGTCATACTTCCCTTCGCAAGAGAACCTGCCACAGGGAGTCTGGGAAGCTAACAGCATCCAGCTGTGGTACCTTCAGGATCTGCCTCAGCTTTGGAGCTGAGGTTGTTGCTACTTAGGCAGCGCTCAGTCAAGGACTGAGCATGGTGGGGACACCAGACTCATGTGTGGGAAATCTGTGCTGGAGCAAACTGTCTTTCTCAAAACTATGGCAGTCTGAGGCCCTGACAGCCAATGCTCTGATCTGCACCCTCTCCTTTCACAGGCCTCATTTTCGCATTGGGTCTGTCACTTTTCATTCTTTTCTTTATCTTTCACAGTTAAAATCTACCTCCAGTAAATCTCTTGCATTTCTAAATCTATCTTGACATCTGCTTCCCAAAGGATACGAACTTACACATTTGTCCATTACTTCTGACTCCATCCAGCCAGTGGGATATACTAGAGAGAGACTAGTACATCTTGGTTGCCTCACCATCCTTTACCCCAAAGAGCCATATGGGGAAAGGTAGTTGCCGAGCACTATCTTTTGCGGAAGACTTTAGTATCTTTCTGCTGCCTCCCAGAGATCTGGGTCACTGAGGGAATGGTAGTTCCGAGCTCTCCAATAGTTTTCTTTCAAACTGCCTTCTGGAATTATTGCACCCTTGCTCTTCTGGTAACAGAGTGCCTCCCTCTTTTCTTCTAAAAAGTTTTCCTTCTCTCCTAGTGGTGTCCCAAATTGAGACATGCTCTACCTTCTTCCACAGCTGTGAGGTTCAGCCATGAAACCAGAATCCTTTTCTAGGAATTGCTAGGGATTCTGAGAAAAGAGGAATCTTCTTTCAAGCTTGTGGCCACCAGGGACTATGCAACCCCATACCTGCTGAGGGTCATTTTGTGGAAAAAGCCTGTTCATGGATAGGGCAAACGTCAAAGAAGACCAACCTAAAAGATACATTTTTAAAGCTCCTGGGTAAAAGTGGGAAGAGAGCACTGTTACTGCAAAGTACAACCCAACTGACAAAGCTCTCAATTGGTAAAAGTCTTTCTCTTCCAGCTTGCTGAAAGAGAGTTTTGAGTGGCCTTGTTGGTGGGAGGGGGAGATTTTTAGAAACAAAGTTAATTTGAGACACAGGCACAAAAAAAAAGGACACATTTGGATGTCTGGATGGATGCTGAAGAGTGAGGGAACTTTGAAAACACGATATCAGTGGAAATTGACTTATCTCCCCATTTTCATTTCTGAGTTTCCCGCCCTTTCTGCAATTTATGATGTCTGTAATGATTGTTCTTTTTATTACATTGTGACAAATCTTCTCTAAGTCTTTGAAGTCAGAGCTCTTTATTTTTGCTACCACTCAGTGCTGACATCTGTGACTAAGTTCCCTGGCTTCTTTGGGGTTTTTTTGAACTAGGTGCTATAAATGGGAGAAAAGGAGCTTGCTGAAGATTAAACTGTTTATTCATAAAACAGTAACATTATTTGTGGTAGGAAGTAAAGCAGATTTTAAATGTCTGTGAGTGAATTGTTGAAAAAAAAACAACTGAACAATCATCCATGTTTTTCTTAATTTTGAGTGAATTGCTTTAATATATATTAGATTAATATCATCAAATATTACTCCATGCCACATACGGTTAGGTTTCTGATAGGACCTCAACATCAGCTGGAACTTAAGATCAGTAAATTTTTTTACCAGTTTACATAAATTTAACTTTGCTGCACATTACATCCCCACGGCTATTTATACCCAGAAGTTTGCACCTCTTATTTCCTTTCACATTTTCCATCCATTCCCCTCCACCCACTCTTTCCCGGCAATCATCAGTTCTCTGTATCTATGAGTTCGTTTCATTTGTTCATTGTTTTGTTTTTTAAACTCCTCATATAATTGGAATTACATAGTATTTGTCTTTCTCTGTCTGCCTTATTTCACTTAGTATAATACATTCTAGGTCCATCGAGTTGTCACAAATGGCAAGATTTCATTCTTTTTATGGTTGAAAAGAGCCTGTCTGTAAGTGGGGCAAGTAATATTCCATCTGTGTGTGTGTGTGCATGTGTATCACATCTCTTGGCCACATTAAACAATGCTGCAGTGAATATAGGGGCGCATATATCTTTTTGAATTTTGAGTTAGTGTTTTTGCTGGGTTTCGTGATAGTCCTATTTTTAACTGTTTGAGGAAACTTTATATTGTTTTCCATAGTGGCCAAACCAGTTTACAATCCGGCCAGTAGTGAACAAGAGTTCTTTTTCTCTAAATCCTTGCCAACACTTGTTATCTGTTTACTTTTTAATAATAGCCATTATGACAGATGTGAGGTGATATCTCACTGTGGTTTTGATTTGCATTTCCCTGATTATTAGTGATGTTGAATATCTTTTCATATATCTGTTGGCCATCTGTGTGTCTTTGAAGAAATATATTTTCAGATCCTCCACCCATTTTTTGATCATATTGTTGGTGTTTTTTGATGTTAACTTGTATGATTTTCTTATATAGTTTGGATATTAACCCCTTATTGGATATATCATTTCAAAATATCTTCTCCCATTCATTAAATTGTCTTTTCATTTTGTCGATGGTTTCCTTCACTGTGCAGAAGCTTTGTAGTTTGATCTAGTCCCATTTGTTTATTTTTGCTTTTGTTGCCCTAACCTGAGGAGACATATCCAAAAACATACTGCTAAGACTATTGTTACAGAGTTTACTGACTATGTTTTCTTCTAGGATTTTTATGGTTTCAGGTCTTTAGTCTATTTTGAGTTTTATTTTTGTATACAATGTAAGTTTTATATTTTTGCATTTATCTGTCCAGTTTTCCCAGCACCACTTATTGAAGAGGCTGTCATTTCACCCGTTTTATATTCTTGCCTCTTTTGTCACAGATTAAATGACTGTATAAGTGAGAGTTTTCGTCTGGGCTCTCTATTCTCTTTCATTGACCTATGTGTTGTGTGTGTGCACACATACCAGTACCATACTATTTTGATTATTATAGCTTTGTTGTATACTTTGAAATCAGGGAGCATGAAATCTTCAACTTTGTGAGAGATAGATAGATAGACAGACAGACACATAAATCTATAAATATACAATGTTTTTATACAATATATTTTATAATAATGTTCTGTTAATAACAAAAGTATATATATGTTATATAGACTGATCATCTCTTCCAGCAGGATTCTCTTTCTCTTATTACAAGGGAAGGAGGTTATAGAATGGAAAAATAGGCTCTCATTTCCCATTTGTCTATTGGAGGGAGGAGAAGCCTATGAACATGCATAGGATATTTTTGTCTTGCTAAATGCAATTTTTAAATGTCTGTCATTTTAGTTGACTGGGAACTCCATGAGTTCAGGGATTGTTTCCAGCTTTTTCTCTGGTATATTCTCAGTGCCAGGACAATGCCTTGCTCAGCTTAAGTGCCAAAACTTGTCTGGTAAACTACAGTATTTGCCCATGAAAATGTGATTGTATAAATGTATTCCTCAAGCTTTTTACTCAGATGGAATTCTAAACCTCCAATTTCTTCTTGCTTTCTCTATGACTTTAGGTAAATTTCATCTCTCAGACATTTTCTCATCATAATATCTCCTTTATAAGGTTGAACTAAGGATCAAAGATAATTAAGCATAATACTAAGCATGGTACTTGCCATCTAGTAAATTCTCAATAGTTGCCATATCCGGGATCTTCTGTTTCACTGCAGAAATATTTTAAAATTTGTCTTAAAAGCTGACATGTTCCTGCTGACATTTTTTTTTTTTTTTCCTATCAAATGAGAACTTCAGATGCTCTCCCATGGTTGTTACTCCACTACAGAATTTAGTTGTATCGGAAAGACTGAAAACAAAATACCTCCTAAGTCCAATTATTTCTAAATGAAAGTGGTAATACAATTTAGCAGCATTCAAAGGGATAGTAAGAGGAAAAGCAGTTAAAATGAATGTGTTGACTATAGTGCTCAAACCGAGAAAGTGTGATTTGTTGTTCCAGTCTAAACATATGAAAGGGTGGCCAGATCACACCTTTTCCCATGTTTCACATTAGGTCTCAAAAAACTTTCCACATTCATAAGGTATTATAACAACATGTCAAGGCAGTTTTAGATTTAATGATAGAATACACATTCTTGTACGAGGGAGATAAACTTTGAGCTGGGTAGAAATGAATGTCCTTTTCTGTTGAGAAGAAACAGGAGGCACTGAAACTTCAACTGTCGTCAGACCAAAGTAAAACAGCACCTGGATGTTTGGGGATTCCTTTGGCACTGGTCTGTAACGAGGTGTAGGAAACTAATGCCAGATACACGTTGTTATGATTTTGCCAGGCAGAGGGAAAATTTAGCATAATTTTAGGTGTGTTCCATTTTTAAATTATCCCCACCCTCTTGCAATATCAAGATTAGTTCACATCTCCTACACCTGCTTCTAAAGAGAAAAAAAATATTAAAACAAAAAATATAGATAAAAAAAATAAATAAATTTGTCCAGTAACTAAAACTTCACAGTGAGCTATGTAATTTTTATGAAGTTATGAGATATTTAGATAGCATGTTTTTTGCAAAAGTCATCATGTGTTTACCCGTTGCTTCTTCATGTTTCTACCCCTTGGAAACAATCATTTCTCCAACCCCTAACTTAGAAAGAATCAAACTCCCTTTCTCTCACTCTCTTCTCTCTAGCTCCATCCATTTCTTCATTTCAACACACATTTATCGAGTACTTACAATTAGGTAGGTACTCCACTGGAAGCTTTTAATAAATGATCTCACCTTCTTCATGATAACCTTAGAAGGCAAATAATACTTTCTCCATTAAACAAGCAATAGCTACTAGAAATTAAGGCTTAGAGAAGGTAAAAAGTTTGTGTAAAGCCACATGAGTAGGAGGTGTAGAGCTAAGCTTCATCCTTATGATAACTTCAGATTCTGTGTTCTTAAACACTGAACAACGTTGTCTCTTAGTTGTGTGCAAAAAACATCAAAATAACATGATAAATGTTTTTATACATACATAAAAGATGCGAGTAGTCTCATAAATATTAGAAGCCTGCATCACATATTTTGCCAAATATGCATTACAGCAAATAGAGGGTGGTTGAGCATTTTAATATGAAAGGTTGGAACTTAACCTTTCCAAAACAGCTCACTGCAAGACAGTTTGATTTGATGTAACATGCCTTAGTTTTCTACATTAAAACTGCAAAATGTTACTCTCTGATGGTTTTATAGGTCTCTAGGCAAGTACCGAAATGATGAAGTGTGTAGAGAACTTGAATGTCTAATTAAGAATACCTTCAGGAGGGCTGAAAGGTACTCTTCCTTGCTGTAAGAGTAGAGTTGGCATTGCTGAGCAAAGATTCTTTTTGTTTTGTCTACTTATGCCTGTGTTCTCAGTATTGCGTTTGCCTTAGCACAGCAAAAAATTATGCACTGAAATTATTATTAAATCAATGTACCAACGAAACTCAGATGTTTAAACAGACCATCCAGACATGAAATAAACATATGTAATCTTTTCTTATTTATCCATTAATATTCCAGGTTATAAAGGATGAATGCATATATGAAAACTTATATGTTATCTTGGAAAAAGTTTAACTACTTTTTGACTGGTGACAACAAAGGTATGTATATAGTAACTTGCGGTTACAATTTTAAGAGTCATTAAACACTGCCTTGTAGATCTTAATCTATTTATCTCAGGAGAAGTGTAATCATCTCAATTCTTTCCTGGCCAAAAGGCACTGTAGGCACAGCTTTGGTTTTTTATTGACAATGCCATCTGTTGCACATTTCAAGACTTTCCTGAGGCTTTGTCTGTGTTAGAAGCAAGCTCCAGCAACTCCAGTTACGTAAATGATGCCATAATTATATGTTCTTTTATTTTTCAACAAAGCAGAATATCCTTAGACTACAGATGAATTTTCTCGGGAAATTTAAGATTGCACAGGAGATTAAAAATTGTTAAAAACTAGAACCTCAAAAAGGATTACAGGAAAGTAATTCAAAATGATAAAAATTAGTCTTTCCCTCTACTTATATAATTTTACATGGTGTCACTTGAGTTTGAATTGTGCATTAACATTATAGAAATAGACTTTAATGTGGACTTAATGCCACAGATATGAGTATATATTCATATGTGTGTATGTGTAGCAGTAGCTTGCTTCTCAATAAGGTACCGGTACACATATTTTGGCACATACCTCTCCCTGGTCCCAATTCGTTATTCCATTGGCACTATGAAATTCTTGTTTTGTCCAAACTAGTCAGAGATCCTGGAATTTGTGTGAGCAAAGGTATGTGAAAGTTGCTCTAAAAAAATATCGGGACAAATTACAAGGTATAGTTATAGTATTTTGGGAAGAGCAGGGGCTCCATTGTTAGACATTCATGAGTTCAACTCCCCCTTTTCCCAGTTATTAGCTGGATTACTGTGAGTCTTAGTTTCTCCATGTAAAATGAGGATGATAATCTTTATCACATATACATGGCAAGAAAAATGCATGTGAAATAAAATTAAATAAATTAAAGCGGGTTCATAGATAATATAGGCAATAATGATGATAGTGGTGGTGGTGGTGGTGGTGATGATGATGATGACGATGACGATGATGATAAAGATAAAGCCTGTTATTATGAGCTATGAGCCAGGGACTGTATCAGGTATTTTAAATATACTCTTTTTAATCTCTCAGCAACCTATTTACTGTTTCTCACTTACACAAGCAAATGATTCTTAGGGAAATTAAAAAGAAAATTGTCCAAAATATCACCATTAATAAGTGATAACATGGGATTTTAAAACCAGATCTTTGTAACACCAAAACGTGAGCTCTTTTTTTAGTATACTTGTATGAAACCTCTGGTATAGAACTTGGAGAAGAGTATATACTCAGTAAGAGTAGACAGTTATGTGTCTGTACATATGTATATATTTTTGTAGAAGTAAAGATTTTTCTCAGTTGATTCTTTCACAGGAACTGGATTTTAAGATTCAAGTGTCTTCACATTGCTATGTGACCCATACAAGGTCATTAGTTATTATTTTTATCACCCTAAATTTTCTTCAAATATTTCTTTCAAGTACTTTTGATATGAAGAAATTGATCAAGTGATAGGAATACTACAACTTTTTAATTAATAGTGACCACAGAGAAGCAATAATGAGGATCTGGCCTCAAAGCCATTATAAATCTTGTTAATATTTATATTTAAATCTCTTTATTTTTTAAATTATTTTGTTAAAGGTGTTTAAAACTATAAGAGAAAAAAAGAAAAATCAAATATGGGAGAGTTTTTGTCAATTTTTTCAAGGTAACTAAACATAGTAACAGTAAAAAAATGCTTCTGCATAATAATCTTCTTAGTAAATAGTTTTTTTCTTTCTCCTCCAAAAAGTTTCATTAACAAATATTTAAAGAACATCAGTGAAAAGAAATGTCAAATTATTTTCCTTTCTCAAGCATCCTTATGTTAAATTTCTCACCAGAATTTGTCAACTAGGGAGTTTGCTGTGTCTTGATGTTCAGAGAAGTCTAGCCTGGATAGATAACTCTGAAAGCATTAATATAGAGATGAAAATCCAAGCCATGGGAATTGGTGGAATTATATGGGCAGAGAGTATTAATGAGGGAATCAATGTTGTCTAAAACTAAGCTTGGCAAAACTCTGGTATCCAATGTTCAAGTAAATGAGAAAGAAATGGACTAGGAGACTAAGGAGTGTGAAGAGAGGTAGGAAGGATTTCTCAGACAATTAGGGAAGAGCATATTTTAGGAACAATTGAATGCTACTGAGAAGTTAAGTAAGATGAGGAAAAATTGTTATTAAATTTAGCAACACATAGATCATTGGATGAGGAGACCTTATGTCCTAGTTTGTCCAGTGAAAGTGTTTCAATGATGTGGCCCTCCTAGTCATTGCTAACTTTAGCAGTGATCATTCCAGTAGAGTGATACAAGCAGAAGTCAAACTTGCATAGATTAAGGAATACATAGGAGGTAAGGAATTGGAGACATTAAGTATAGATAATTTCTGAAAAGAAATATGACTATAAAAGGAAGGAGAGATTGGACCATAGATAGACTAAAATGTAAGGTCAAAAGATTATTTTAAAAGTGGAACACAGAACTGAAAATGTCTCATGGGAATATCTGGCAGGGTAAGTGAAGGTGAAAAGATACAAGAGAAAAGAGCACACAAAGGGGCAAGTCTTCTGAAAAGGTGGCAGAGGGTAAGATCCTGAATACAGAGCGCAGTTGGGCCCTAAGAAGGAGGAAGGGCACCTTAACAACTGCATCAGGAAGGGAAGAGATGTAAGAGTGCAATGGCTCATAGATATGGATGTTTGTTAATGGAAAGTTAAGGTAATTTCAATCCGCTGACATATTTTTCTCTAAGGTAGGAGGTGAGATTATTTGCTAATAATGAAGGTGTAAGGTAGAGGTATTATAAATTGAAGTAAGTCAAAAAGGTGTGAAAAGCTAACATGTATGCAATGTTTGAGAGCTGAATAAAATCCTGCAGTAGAATTGCTGGACAGTATTCAGGGCACTGTTGCAGCACATGGCCATCACTTTACAATCATACCAACTTGTCACTTGTGTGTTTTGCTCCAGAAGCATTCAGTTGCCTGGTTTAAAGCACAGATATGGCAGATATATTACTTCATATAAAAATAAAGATAATTTTTTTTTGCCAGATAGATGTAGTAAAAGGACAAAGGAACAAAGAAGATATGAAAATTGGCAATATCATGATTAAAATGATAAGCCATGATATCTAAACTTGAGGGGGGAAAAGTGAATCCCAAATGGGGTAAATAGATGGGGAAAAAATACAGAAGACAAATTGCTTCCATTATTCAGGTCATGGTAGAAAAAGTTGGTCCAGCAAGCTGATTGGCAGTATGGTCTGAATCTGAGATGTTTCAATTAGGGATTTTGAAAGGAGAAGTGGAGCAGTTGTCATCAACAGCATACATCTACCTAGTCTCCTAGGGTAAACACAAGTGGGCACTCTACTTTCTAATCTCTGTTCTAGATCTTATGAACTCAAAGTAAGTCACTTAAATACACACATGAGTATTTTGCACCCAACATTTACATATAATTTAGAAATTTTAGGTTTTGGATTCTCTTTAAAAATCTGTCTTCCCCTCACCTCCAGCTTCATTGAGATATAACTGACATATAACATCATGTAAGTTTAAGGTTTAAAATGTAATGATTTGACACACTTACATATTGTGAAATGACTACCACAATAAAATTAGTTAACGTATCTCTCACCTCACATGATTATCTTTTTTTTGTGTGTGTGGTGAGAATATTTAAGATCTATTCTCATAACAACATTCAGATATGCAATACAGTAGTGTTCTATAATTGCCTTATTGTATGTTAGATTCTTAGAATTAACTCATTTTATAACTGTAAGTCTGTACCCTTTGACCAACATCTCCTTTTCCCTACTCCCTAGCCCCTGGCAACCACTGGTCTATTCTCTGTTTCTGAGAGTTTGGCTTTCTTAGATTCCACATATAAGTGGTCATACAGTACCTGTCTTTCTCTCATTTCACTTAGCATAATGCCCTCAAGATTTATTCCTGTTGTCATAAATGTCAGAATTTCCTTCTTTCTTGTAGCTAAATAATATTCCATTTTATGCATATACTACATATTCTTTATCTATTCATGCACCAGTGAATACTTAGGTTGTTTCTATGTCTTGGCTATTACAAGTAGTGCTGCAGTAAACATAGGAGTTAGGAAAGCCCTTTAAGACAATGATTTTATTTCCTTTGGGTATAAACCAGAAGTGGGATTGCAGGATCATACAGTAGTTCTATTTTTATTTTTTTTAGAAACCTCTACACTACGTTTTTCATAGTGGTTGTACCAATTTATATTCCCATCGACAGTATACAAGGGTTTCTTTTCTCTTTTGTCTTTTTGATGATAGTCATTCTGACAAATATGAGGTGATACCTCATGGTGGTTTTGATTTGCGTTTCCCTGGTGATTAGTGATGTCGAGCATGTTTTCATGTACCTGTCGGTGATTTTTATGTTTTCTTTGGAAGAATGTCAGTTCAGATCCTTTGCCTATTTCAAATAAAAGATTATTTGAGTTCCTTATATATTTTGGATATTAGCTTCTTGTCAAATATATGGTTTACAAATATTTTCTCCCATTCCATAGCTTGACTTTTCAATTTGTTGATTCTTTTGATGTGCAGAAACCTTTTAGTTTGATGTAGTCAACTTGTCGATTTTGCTTTTGTTACTTATGCTTTTGGTGCCATATTCAAAAACCATTGTCAAGATCAACATCAAGACATTTCTTTCCTATGTATTTTTCTAGGAATTTTATGGTTTCAGGTCTTATATTTAAGTCTCTAATCCATTCTGAGTTCATTTTTGTGAGTGGTGTAAGATAGGGGTCTAATTTCATTCTTTTACATGTGAATATTTAGTTTTCCCAGCACCATTTATTAAAGAGACTATCTTTTCCCCGTTAAGTATTCTTGGGTCCCTTGTCAAATATTAGTTGACCATACACGTGTGTGGTTTTTTTTTTTTCCCCCAAATTCTCAGTTTTGTTCCATTGGTCTATGCATTTGTTTTTATGCCAGTAGCATATGGTTTTGATTACTATAACTCTGAAATATAGTTTGAAATCAGGAAGTATGATGCCCCCAGAACTGCTTTGACTCTAGGGTCTTTTGAGGTCCTCTGTGAATTTTAGGATTGTTTTTTCTCTTTCTGTGAAAATGCCATTAGAATTTTGATAGGGATTGCATTGAATCTGCATATCATTTTGGGTAGTATGCACATTTCAACATTATTCTTTCAGTCCATGCAGATGGGACACCTTTCTATTTATTTGTGTCTTTAATTTTTTTCATCAATTTCTTATAGTTTTCTGTGTAGAGATATATTTTACCTATTTTAGCTACTTCAACTTTCTTGGTTTACATTTACATACAATATCTTTTTCTATCCTTTCTTTTCAACCTATGTGTATGTGTCCTTAAAGCCAAAGTGAATCTCTTGTAGGCAGAATATAGTTGGATCTCGCTTCTTTATACATTCAGTTACTCCACGTCTTTTGATTGAATGATTTAATCTACTTCCATTTAAAGAAGTTAATGCTGGGCAAGGACTTACCATGACCATTTGATTGTTTTCTATTTTCTTGTTCCTTTGTTCTGTTCTTCCTCTCTTGCTGTCTTCCTTTGTGATTTGATGATTTTTTTTAGTGATATGCTTTGATTCATTTATTATCTTTTATATGTGAAGTAAAAAGATCACACATTTATGGTATAGTCCTGATTACTGAGAACTGTCTGCCTGTTGTCTATGCCTCACATGTGTGTGGTGACGGGATTACTGAGACACCTTTTAAAGGCAGATAGTTTGAAAATGTCAATTTTTCGTTCCTGTCCATGTTTGTTTAGTGCTTTTGTAATAAAAAGGAAAGTGATTATTTGGAATTGAAAGTAAAGATTAAAAACCAAACCAACAAAACAAAACAAAATGTTTCCTTTCTTTGTGTTCCTTGAATACTTGTGTTGCTATCTTTACCTTTGAAGAAATAGTCACCTCCTCCAGTCTTTACTGACTGGCTTTAGCAGAGAAAGACCTTCACTAGTATGTCTAGTGAGAGATTCTGGGAGTCTTTCAGATCTTTTGTGTGGATCCTCTTGTTTTCTCTTGGAAGGAATGTCTTAGGAGTCTGTCCCTTCTCTCCATCCTGCAAAGCCAGGCCAGATGCTGGGAGCCTCTTGTTTATTTTCCCAAAGCAATGCCCTAAAGTATTCAAGGTTATATCTTTTCCAATCCTACAGAATGGAGCTGGCTGCTAAGATCTGCACCTGCTGCTGAGACCCATGTGCTGTCTGCAGGTGTTTGCACACATTCTCGGGCACATGGGGCACAGTGTAGTGGGGTACGTGGGGTGGTATGAGGGATGCTAGAGGTATATGTTGTTTGGCTGATGGGTGTGTGGGGGGAATGTGCAGGCAAATTGTCCGTCCTATGGAATTTGTGAGTGAGACTCTTGGTGGAGTCCCTGAGCCAATTAGCAGGATCCACACCCAACTACTGAGATTTATGCACCCAGTTGCTGTGAGCCCTTCCTTTTCTCCCTGCTTTTAGTTCCTCCCAAGTGATTCAGCCAAGCTCATCCCCTTACATTTTTAGTATGGAGCTGGTATGACAACATCCCATAAGGCTCTGGAAGCCGGTGCTCACTTTGCTCTTTCTTTTTCTCCATGGAAGAAATCGTGAGCCAAGGGAACATCCCTTTGTCCTGAGCTTTGCCTTCTCAACTGGACTCTTGGGATCCCACACAGGTATTCTTGTCTGTGAGTGTTTGCCAAATTTGTGTTTTTTGTTGGGAAATGAGGGCTGGAACCTCTTATTCCACTATCTTTCTGATATCCTGTAAAAGTCATATTTAAAAGTGTTCCTAAATTGTTAAAATAATAATAGTAATCAACACTTAATAATTAGCAAAGTGGTTTTCATGAATGATCATTGATTAAATTCTTAGAACAACTCTCTGAAATAGATACTATAATTTTCACTTCACATATTATTTAACCATTGTCAGAGAAGTTAAGAGTAATGCCTCACATAACTAAACACAAAAACCAAATCTAAACCTTGGTCCTTTGTTATTTAAAGCAATGTCCTTTAATTTTATCATGTTTTCCTAGTAGATAACATGTGTTTTGGTAGTTATTTAAAATTAGAAGGTTGAGAAAATACTTTATGTGATATTTTACAATAACATTAATAAAAGTCTATTTACAAAACACTTGCTTTAATATTTATTTGGTTGATCCTCAAAGCCATCAAATGCCTACAAAAACTTTAATACTTATTAATATAGACTGATGTTTTTGGCAAAAAGTATGTTCATTACTCTAAAAGTATTTTGGAGTTTATTTCCAAAATTAACTTTCATGTTAGATTACTTTTTGTCTCAATTATGCAAAACTGGTTAGATTTAAATAACAACAAAAATAATATTACATTATTTTAGTCTCTCAAATGAAGTGGTTTTAAGAACTTTAGTTGCACAAAAATAATGCATTTTGTTAAAATGCAGATTCCAGGATACCACCCAGAAAATCAAGTCTAGAATGGGAACCCCAAATTAGTTTCTTTAACAAACACCCCAGTTGATTTGATGCAAGTGATCCTTGGACTACACTTTAAGAAACACTGCTGTTGAATTTTCTTTTTCAATTTATAAAAATATGTTTGATATTTGTTAATGTTGCAAGTAGTCTTTAACCATAGATCTATCTGAAACTTTAGATACTATGATATTGTGCTGTCTAATATGATAGCTATAAGGTACATGTGGATACACTTTTTTTTGGATGCTAAAAAAATAGTTCTGTAGCAAACTGTAATTTTAAGTAATAGATCTATATAAATTGAATCTCAACTCTACATATTTGAAGTTGGTTCTTTGAGACCTAGAAAGTCATTTATGATGCACTTAGTTTAAGATCTCTAGCTTTTACTTTTGAGGTAGAATCAGAAGATAATGACTTTGAAGTGAGAGATTGTCAACATATTTTAAGTGACCAGTAAACATTAAAAAATATTTATTTTTATTACTGGTCAGGGAAATGCAAATTAAAATTACAATGACATACAGTTTTCTACTCAGATTGGCAAAAAATAAAAAGCTTATTACTATCTATTGCTGGCAAGGATATAAGGAAACTGGCCCACAAATTTATATCTCATGGGAATGTGCTATATTATAATATCTTTGGAAAGATTTAGATCGTAATCTGTTGGTAACTATTAAAATTTTTAAATGTACATACTATTGACAATATACATTAATATAGCCATTTGCACAAAGGTAAAGGTTTGTATGATTATATATGATTTTTTTTATAATACTTTGTAAAAGTATAACAGCAGTAATAAAAAGAAATAATCATTAGGAATACGGCTGAATAGATTATGGATTTTAAAGTTATGCATCTATTAAAAAAGGATGTTAGATATATATGTAGTGACCTGGATTAAAGTCTATGACATATTTTAAATGAAACAATTTAAATGAAACAAAGTTAGGTTGCAGAGAAATTTGTATGAGAGGCTTCATTTTTTATAATATAGCAAGAAGTCTTTAACTGTATATTTATATGATATTCTAGATATTGTGCTGTATAATATAGTAGCCACAGAGAACATGCACAAAATTAAATTTAAATTAATTAAAGCTAAATAAAATTTAAAAATTATTTCCTCAGTCTTATTAGCCACAATTCTTGTGTTCAAAAGCCACATTTGGCTAGTGGCACCATATGGGGCAGCACAGATAAAACATTTCCACCATCATAGAAATTTCTGTTAGCCCTGCTCTAGAAAATTCTGGAAGTTTTTAGAAACAGAAACATCAAAAAATAACCATTCTTATTAGAGGTCAGGAAAATGCAAAATAAACATACAGTGACATGCAGTTTCCCACACTAACCTGCATGGATACAAACTAAACTCATGAAGTTAGAGCCAAAGATGAGACAGGGAGATTATTAGCATTTCATTGCATGTTTCAAATGGTTAATGTGTTTTAAACAGATGTGTTGTTATTACTTATACAAATTTTAAATCCAGTTAAGTAAAAGTGAAATAAGGTATTTTCTTTGCATCATTCATTTGGTGTATGATTTTAAAAGCCTCTGCAATATTTGATAAAACAACTAATTCTATTCTTTATAATCAGATATTTGGCAATTCATTCAAGTCCTACTCTACAGCTGAATTTTTAATCTTCTTGTGATGACAGGACATGCATATGACAGGATACTGACATGTGAAACACTTGGAGAACAAGAAAACATGTGATTAAATTCTAACCTTTCCTTTCAGGCTTGACTTCTTTATCTGTCTCTCATACAGCCAAAGACATGGCTTTGCACATTACATGGACTCCATTTTTTTTTTTCTGAGTTTTAATACTGTAATTAAGTGGATAAAGAATAACTGGGCTCATTTTTTTTTTCTTTCAAAAAATACAAACTGAAAGCATAACTTGAGGGCATCCTCACCTTTCTGCTCTTCATTTTTACTCTTATCATTTCCCTATCCAAACAGTTAAATAATGTTTATGAACAAGTATTCTGCATAAGTATAGATGATTGAATAAAGAAGATAAAATGACGTATCCAGAAAAATGAGCCTGCCTCTGCTGCTCTGCTGTTACCTCCTGACCACAAGGTCTTTCCAGCAAGAGTTGTCAGTGCACTGACTTCGGGGTCAGTATATTTTTGTCTGTGAAACTTTTACCACTCTAAAGCACAATGCAGTTGATATTGAAGGAGATGTTAGGTGTGACGACAAATTTTAATCACCTCCTATTAAGCTCATTCAGGAAAAATAACAAATGTGCTTTGCTGGGAAGGAAGCCATTGAAGTATGAACACATACTACAATAACATGCAATTCTTGTGCAGGATTAGGCTTCTTTAGAGGAACAGTTAAAATACAAAAGACAATTTTTGGCTGAGAAACAGCCGACCAACTGTCAACTGGTATCCAAGCTAGAAACAAGAGGAAAGCAAACAATTTCATTTTGCAACTGGCATAAAGTGTTTTTTAATGGAAAAATGAGCTAATAAAAACTCATAGTGTCCTATTTTATACATGTTGCTGCTTTAGTTACTATAAACATCGGTGAACTTAGAGGTAGTTATTTTGAGTTTGCTTGTCTAAATACTGAGCTAGTCAATATTTGTTGACCATGCATCCATTTTGAATCAATTGTACAAAATATAAGGCATGAAGATTGATGTGGACCAAGATCTGTGAATTAGTTGCCATGTACACTAGGAATTGCTGTTAGTGGTTTTGTTCCTTTTGAATTCCTGCATACTGATTTAGAGCAGGTTAAAATGAGGGTATTTTCCAAATAAAGGCTATAATTTAAAACCTGCTCATCCTTGTTCTATCTCCTGCTAACTTAATCCATTAATGATTTTTCAGGTTAATGAAAAGTGAATTTTCTTTACCGAAGTGAAAATTCCAGAAGAAGGGTATACTAAAATCATCTCTTTGATTCCATGACTAATATCCAAATCTCCTCCAAATACTGTATCAAAGTTGTTTATCCCATATCTGGAGGCTCACTTCTATCCTTAAATCTAGACCCAATCTTCCTCTTAGCAGGGGAAATTTTTTTATTTATCAATTTTAAAAAGCATCCTTACTATTTTTGAAGAGTTTTCTTTGTGATCCCATCTCAGCTCTTTCCTTTTGAACAATATACTCTTTTGTACTTCAGCCTAATAACTGAGTATCTGTCCAATGCTGATTCTCCATCTTTTGCTTAAATTCCTATCACGATATTCTTTTCCCAATATCTTCCTATACTAGTGTTTTTCAACCAAGGTTGTGCATTAGGATGAACTGAGAATTTTTCTTAAACTGATTCCTAAGCCATACCCTAGTCAGATTTGTATTTAGAAGGTCAGGGCTGAAGTCTAGGCTTTCACTTTTTAAAAATGTCCACAGACCATTGGCTACTGCTTTGAATGCCCTCAAGAGTTTGCTTCATCTCATCTTGAGCTTACATTCCGCCTTTGTCTGATCTATTTAACATAATTGAGCCACAGCTCTTATGATACAAAATCAAAATTGCACAATTAGGAATAGTGCACTTATTTTTTTTCTATTTTGCCTGATGCTTAAGTGTTAATAGTGACTTGACTGGCTGAGGCTAGGGGACCACTTTCACATGGTGGCAACAAATAAAAATTGCAGGTTTAGTTTCTGACCTCTGAATTCACACAAGTGCTTGTAAAGTGCCAGCTCCAGAGATTCTGTAATATCCAGTATCACTGACGTAGAGGTATTTGGAGGAGTCTATGTGTCCATTTTCTAGTGTAGGATCTTTTCTATATGGTGGTCCAATTTCATCTCAACTCTGTGTATAAGCACTAACGTTCTAGTCTTTGTTCCCAAATAGTAAATGTATAGCTTGAAGGCTTTTACAGAATAACACAACAAAAAAATTCAAGGTTGAAAAATGAAAGGAGTAATGTTGACAGAATTCTCTTTTTTCCCCAGTGAGACCCCATTATTGTTATTTTAATCACAAGGAATTCTTGTACCTTATTATACTTTGGTAGCATCAACAATACCCTTATTGATCTATCCTTTTAAAATGAACTATAGGAATGTTATTCTAGAGATAATATATATCACGTCTTAGCAGTGTATACTGTGGAATGTATGCACAGGGCCAGCAGACGCTGGATGTTTTCTAAAGTCTTATTCATATATTATTGCTCTTTCTTCTCCCTTGGCATTTATGTTAACAACCAGTGGAAGAAGATAATATTAACTTTAAAATTCTTGTGAAAGCCCTTTCCCCCAAGATAATGGTTACTCTTGCCTTTCATTCTGGTTTAATACAAAGGTTTATATACATTTTGTTAAAAGATACTTAAGTAATTATCAGGACATCAACAGGACTAAAAATACAGTATAAAAATGCAGTATGAAAGGAAAGAGTATTGTTTTTGCAAAGGCTTAGTTCATATTTAATGGAATACATGAAAATAATTTTATGACTTCAAAAGTAACTAAGGCCCAAATTGTACATCATCTCATGTTTATAATTTCATTAACATATAACAACTCTTCTCATTTTCTTGTGGGAGAAACTTAACATTAGAATAGTCCCTAGACAGATAACACATTAACTTGAAATTGAACTACTGAGAGAAATTGTAATGAGTAGGAGAAATGGAGCACCTAAATAGGGGTTACCTGAAGAAGTAAAATACTATAAAATATCAAGAATGGAAGAACTAAACAGGTTGATGATTCCTCATTCTTGTTGAAAGCCAGCTTCTGATTGGGGCTTCCAGTCATATCTTTGGTTAAAAGTTGTGCTTCTCACCTGCTCTTATCCACGCTACATGCTTTTAAAAAGCCCGAGATGGGAGCATCTAAGCTTGTAATGAACCCCCCTGTCCCTATGTATAATAACACCTATGAAGTGCTCAACGATTTATTGACTACTTCCTAATACCTATCCAAGATACCTGACAAAAATGTTACAACCACGAAGAGGATACCTAAGTTATTTTAGTTCTTTGAAACAAAATATTTTCATCTTATATTAATAAAAATAGTCTATCTGGAGATGTTTGGGAAAATACTTTAATTTTTGTTAAAAAAATTAATCATTCTCATTTGTCAGAGAGAAATCCAAGTGAAACAAGATTACATTAAATGCCACGTTTAGAGTACAGGAAACAAATAACAAAGGAATGTTCTCACCTAATCATATTTAAGCTAAAAAAAATAGTACTACAAATTCTATTTCTGTTGAGTCATAGAAAGACTATTTTGTTCTGTTTAAATGCATTCCCTAAGGAGTATCTATGGGAAAAACGAACAAACCTTCTCCCACCATTGTGTTTTGAAAATACATGGCAAAAGAGTAAACAAACAAAGATCTTCCTCTCTTTCTCTACTCTTTTTAGCTATTGACTCTCAACTCTGTGTTTACTGGGTTGATGAACACTTTTGTAAAAGTTTTAACAGGGATCCTCCTTGCTTTATAATAGGGATGGTGAAAGCTTTAAACCCATGTCTCTCATCATTCATTTGGAGGGTAATAGGGTACCTAGTCCTCAGCTGTCCAAAACAATGAGAGTGAAAGGACAACTCCCAGCATGTCATATCTACCCTACAGATTTGGGTGGGCAACACCAGTATTCTTAGGCTGCAGTCTAATTCTAGACTGATCATTGCAAGCCCAGCTCAGTATAGAGTACATTCTCTTCAGGCAAACATAAGTTTACTTTAGGGGACAAAAAATCTGGACACACAAACAGAGCTTTAAAGTGGTGATGAAAAGATATTTAAGAATCCTGAAAAAAAATCCTGAAGGTTTTATTGTGTGTATGTTTAGATACAGTATCTACCGAACCAACAACGATGACCACTGGTGTTTTTCTTAAAGGGCCATGGCATGCCCAAAGTTGCTTACTGTGAGTTTCCAGGCCACATGGTTAATGGACAAGCCAATTAACACATTTTCACTATATTAAACATTCACAGGGAGTGTATCAATAAGCTAATGTTGTAATGTCCAAATTAATATAAAACCAATATAAATAAGCACAGTTATATATTATTTGTGAACGTGCTGAAGTGTAAGAATGAGTTAAAAACTGTGAGTGATAATGAGCAACCCAAAAATGTATTAATCAAATCTTATGTGCAATGTATTTTAAAAGGTGCTACACAGAAGTAAAATAAAATAACAAAGAAGAAGCAGTTTCTAACCGAAAGTGTTTGTAATATATTTGAAGGACCCAACCAAATATGGAGAAAACATTTTGAAAATAATCACCAAATGTGGAATTTTTCCTTTCTACTAATAAATTCAGGTATCTCAATCTTAAAAATCAAAACTATCTTCTCTGGACACTTTATTATAATAAAGAACACATTAAAACCGAATTTAGCCTAGATTAAAAAATTATCCAAGATATTTCTGTTTTTCCATTTTAGTCTTCAAAAATTTGACTGTTATAATCAATGTCCATCCAATACAGGTATCATAATGGCTAAAAGATTCATTTTAAAAGGATTAAAAATCTATATTTACACAGACACACATGTATACCCACACCCCTACACACACATGCTTATACTGATATATTTTCCTGTGTCGATTCATATATAAATAACTATAATATGGTTATAGCTGGTCTTGTGACCAACCTCCAGTTTCTCCTCATTAAAAAATTAAGAATCCATGTGCACTATAGTTTCTGGCCATGTGCACTATAGTTTCTGTCCTGAGTCTGGAGAGGACTCTGTCCTGTCTCTTCACTATCCCATAATATGTTCACCCATGCTGTCTATGCTGGGAAGTCTCTATCTTATTTTTTGGTTTTACTTCTGAATGTGTCTGTGTATTTTTTTCTAAGTACATCTTCTAAGACCTACATCTTCTTCAACTAATTTTAACAAAGGCCTTGCTTTCCTCCTGCTCTTTGCAAAATACTGGCTGCTTTATGTTCTAAATACAGTCACTGGCTCTAGTTTACTTCAGTGCTGTCCCCCAAGCCTAAATGGTCCATGACTCTTTCCTCTTTGTTAGCTCTGTGATCCTCCCAGATCACTGTTCTCCACTGTCCTTCCCGGCCACTGTGCAATTGAGAGAGGGGGTTTATTTATAACATTTAATATTCTTTTTTCAAGAAAAAAAAAACAAAAACAAAAAACACTGCGTGGAATAGATTGAACAAAAGAATATGACCAGCACGAGTGGGAAGTAACACGTTACATACCAAAGGTAAATCCATCTGGGTAAGACTGAGATAGCTGTGCACTTTTATTGGCATTCCGAGGCAAGCAATAGTGTGGAACCCAGCTCTTCTTTCATGCCAGTGCCTTTGTCTAACCGCAGCATATGCCTACGGATGTAAGCCTGGCAAGAAAAGGAAGTTGTCTTTGTTGTTTTTTTGTTGCAATTGCTGTTTTTTTAATAGGCAGCTTAGTTATATTTGAGAAATAGGAATCTAGATGGTGGGTCAAGAAGAAAGCTCCATATGACATAGGGCATGTGAGCTAGTACACTGAAAACTTCAAAGAAAGTACAGTGGTCTAGAAGTATCTGCCAACACCTGCTATATTGTGCTTCCAATTGAAGTGAGAAGGGAACTAACATAACTGCTTTCTAAGTCACGCACCAGAAATGGATATAATTGCCTTTCTATCCAGCTGCCATGTCCCTCCCAGTTTTTCTTTTGCTGCAGAGTCCTCTTTACGTAAGGAAGGAAAAATGCTGTATACTCACTGTCCCAGCTTTGCTTGCAGCCCTTATACAGTCATGTTACCTCATGCAGCCTAAAGAAATCAGAAGGGATGTTACTGGTCTTCTGAGGATTTTTCCTGTGAGAGACATGCAAAGATAAATACTCACCTTTCTGCTTTAGACTTTGTCACATACGTGCCATACATGATACCTGGAGCTACTGTAGCCAGGAGAATTATAGAGAAACCGGCCTAGATCTCTGATACCATTGAGCATGAGAACCAATCCAGGGAATCCTTGTTCTTTGAAAAAAAATAGCCCGCCTGCACTGAAGTAACTTTTAGTTGAGTATTATGTTTCTGTCAGCCCTAGATATTCTAACTGAACAACACTGTACCAGACATTTATAATATGATCTCTTTTGATGTTTATAAGCATCCTGCCAGCTAAGCACTATCCCCCCATTTTTGACACAAGGAAACTGAGACTCAGAAAGATGTAGGGCCTTGTCCAGTGTTCTAAAGCTCTTAAGAACAGAAGCCAGGGTTTGAGTCTTCATACCTGTGCATGGAGTATCTATGCATCTTCAACTCTCATTCGCTTCCTGCTGTTCTGTCACAGCACACTGCCTTTTGTAGCAGCAAATATTTACCTACTGAGTGTCTGAGCCGGACAGGGAGGGTGGAGGCAGGTGTGTCTTTGTTCTGAGACTATGGCAAACACTGTAAGAAGTAAGGATTGAGCACAAAGGGCAATTTTTATTGCATGACATTAAAAAAAAATGAGAATAATTTCAGATGTTTCTTTTTTAGGTTAAGAGGGCTGGGGTATATATATCCTGTTATAATTAGATATTGGGTCATGAATAGAAATTTAGCTTTGCAAATATTTTTTGGAAAATACATGACAGGAAGACTTTATGTCATGCTCTATATCTATCCTAGAGCTCTGTCTCCTAGTCCTCAATCCTTTAGTTACTCACAAGTCCAATGTCTTAGTAGAAGGATTTGGAAGTCTGCCTCTGGAAAATAATATTTTCAAGTCCTCCCATTGGAAAACTCACAGAATACCTGTAAAATGGGAGAGACACTAAGAACAAAGGACAGTTCATGTTATATTTCTCTTCTTAAATATTGCTTGACTTATAAAAGGGATTAATTTTAGGTCAATGAATTCTATTAGGTCCTGGGCTGGTGGTACCTAATTATGTTGTGTTTAATAGTGGGCCTTTCTCTAGATATAATTTTGAAAAATGTAAAATCTGGTGTCACTTTCTCTTTGCTCTCCCAGGTGAAGAACTACTGTCCTTGTTAGCCTGAATCCTGGGCCTCAGTTACTTCCTCCAGCCATATCCTTACTGCATTGGATTCCTCCTTTTGGGATTTTTCTTTCTAAATCTTATCTCTCATGTGCTCTTGGTAAACTAATGTGAACTAATACGTTAATGGTGATTCAAAGTTAAATTATTATATAATGTACATATGGGAAGTAATACACTTGCAGGGTCTTAACCCGGAGTAGTAACTTGCTTGGTGTGGATATTTCAGCCGGAGTCAGAGGATCCTCTGAGGGAGACAGAATAATGTCACATGGGCAGCTGCCTCTTGCACTAGCCATCCAAAGACAATGGTAGTGTGTCTGGGATCCTTAAAACAAAAACTGGAAAGTGAACAGGAAAATATATACTATATAGTGCGTTCTTCAATAGGAAATAGAGCTTTTGGAAAACATTGATTTAAGGAAGACTTTATAATGTGAAAAAGGCAAGACCAGCTATTAGTGTTTTCTTAAATGCAAATTAACAGTAAAAGTAACCAGAATGGGACAAATAAAAAAACAAATTCAGTCTTCACTGTTTCTAGTGAAGCCTTCATCATCTGTTCACTGGAATTATTGAGATAATGCATTGTTCTCTGGCTTCCACTCTCACTACAACACCCCTCCCCTTCTCATTCTGTTCTCAAATTAGCAGCCTGAATTATCCCTTTAAAAGCTAAATTAAATCAAGACATGGCTCTGCTCAAAATTCTCCAATGGCTTCCCCTGTTTACTCAAGATAAAAGCCAATATTCTGACGATGGCTTCAAGACCTTACATCACTTTCACCGGACTTCTTTGCCCTCATTTACAGTCTCTCATGCCACTCCAGCCACACTGGCTTTCTTCATAGCAAACCACTGGGCACATTCATGCCTCAGGCCCTTAGTTATTCCTTGTGTTGAAATGCTGTCTTCTCACTGAGCATCCCATCATCACCCTATTTAAAATTATAGAATCTCCATCGGCTGAACACCCTTCACCAGCAATCCATTCCCTTCCCTGCTTCATTCATCTCCATAGCTCTCCACAGTGAATATAATATGTATTTTACTTGTTTGGATTGTTCGTTATTTGTTGTCTTCCCATTGTACTTCCCTGTCCCACTCATTAAAATGCAAGCTCGAAGAGGTTAAGAATTTTTATCTTTTTTTTTTTTTAATGCTCAATCTACAGTGCATGATACACTATTAGACATTTAATAAGTTTTTATAAAATAATCTTCCCAACTTCTATTTAGTCAGGGCTTAGAGTTTCAAAACTATGATATTACGTGGTTCTAAATACTTTAAGCAGATAAATAACTTATTGAAATGAGATTAGAAGGCTAAAATACCAGACTCAGAAAATGATCAGGAATCAAAGAAGCTGGGCAGAACACCCAGACACAGAATTTGACAGTGTTGCCCTGGGGTCTCTTTAATTTTCACCACCACCATGAGCAGTCTCTTATTGTCCCCATATCTTTGCACACTTCTTCTAGTTCTGTAGTGGCAATCAGCAAGTTGGAGCATCCTAGGTCATGTGTCCACATCCTAGTTGTCAAGGGCCATCGGAGACAATATGAAACCACTGTGAGCTGCCAAGTGAGAGCCTAGGTTCTGCCTCCCACCAAAATTTATGCAATAAGGGATTCCCCAGTGTAGGAACAGGTGTAGATGGTGGGCAGCCATAGAAGAAAACACTAAAAAAGGAAGAAATGCCCCATTTTAACCCACAGTATCAATGGAAAGTGACTTTCATTTGTTTAATTTTGTATTTCACTATTGTTTTCTAAAATTTCCCCAGTGATAGGAATATTAGTTTATTTAATGACTTTGATTAGAGAAAGTTAACACGAAACCCTATTAAGGGAATAAAAATTTTAGCCAGACCTCAATTTTCCTCTTGAGGTGGCCTATGATTTGTGGCCTATCAATACTAATGTGCTAGAATGAGAGATGAGTGAATCGAGAGATCTTCAGTGAACCATCTGATTTCTTCAGGGTAAATGTCCAAAGGCTAATTAATATGGCATCTTTTGTTTTTCACTAAATTCACATAATAAAATTAAGAGCATTAATGGAAAGCTCAGCTGAATCATTAATCATTCTATTCTTCATAGAAAATAGTCAACGTATAGTATTGACCTAGAAGTCAAATTTATTTCATAAGGCTTTTTTTTTTTTTTTTTAATGTGGGATTGTTCAAAGGGAGATGCAGCAATGTCTCCCCCCTACAGGCTGCTTTGAAATGTAACTTTCTATTCCTTTTGTTCAACTCCTTTCGAATTTGAGCTGGCCTTGTGACTTGCTGTAACTAATAAAATGTTGTATAAGAGGCATGACTGACTTCTGAGCCTAGTCCCTGATATGCAATGCAGCTTCTGATTTTGACCTCTTGGAAGCCACCTTCATATAAGGAAGTCTAAGTTAGTCTGTTGGAGAAGCAATATAAAGAGAAAGGCCCTGGAGTATGAGAGGCCACATGGGAAAAATGCAAGACACTCCAGAAAACAGCCAGCATCAACTGACACACATTGCGAGTGGGGCCATCTTGGATGTCCTGGCCTCAGTTGAGCCTCCAGAGAAATCCAGTCATTCGTATAACACAGCCAGTACCACAAAGAGCAGAAGAATCACCCAACTGAGCACAGCCAACATGAAGAATCATGAAAACTAATTGATGTTGTCTTAAGTCAATAAATTTTGGGTGGTTTGTAATATAGCAATATATTGCTGAAATATTTAGGATATAAAGTTAAAAAAAACAAACCTTGGTTGGATAATGGCATTATTAAATTTTTCTTGAAAAAAAGTTAGGAAATGTATCCCCAATCCTTTTGAGTTTAATGAGAAATGCAGTATGTTATTCTTTGCTGGATCCACATCCTGTAATGAAAATCCAGGGATGGGAAAACAATTGAACTTTTAAAAACTTATCAGATCTTGTATGTGTGTGTATGTGCGCACACACCCTTTGTGACCTGTGAAGTGTATGCAGCCCATGTCTCCGTTGGCTTTATGAATCCTGTCTCTGATTTGCCCCACTACTAATCACAGGAATTTGAACCCTTATTTGACAGCCTTTAACTTACTCTGGGCATCTTCTAAGTACATGTACTCATAAGTACTGTCCTCTTGCTATTGCTTCCTGTAGCAATGTCTGTTGCTGAGGCAGCCTCTGTTCCACTGAGGACATTGCAATATTATAATAAAATAATAATTATTACTATTTTTTAAATTCCTTTCAAGTTACTTAAAATATTTAGTCTGTAATGCTTTACCGTATTTCTTAAAGAAAGCAATTCTATATTCAGTGTTCCTAGGACTTTCCCAGTGTGTAGCTACATTTTCAAGGATCTTTGTTAAGCTTGCCCAATGGTTATATTAAAAAAGCCTACTTAACACTGTTTAATAGCTACATTTCTGTGAGGCAACTTTTTAGAAATTGAACCTTGGACAAATGTCTTTGAAGTGAGTTTTTGCTTGTGTACCTAGGTGATCTTAATATCAATTAACAAACAAATTGCTATTGTACATCTACTCTGCACCAGTCTGGGACAGGCAATTTGAAAAATGTGTTAGAAATAGTAAACATGGGTTCGTTCCCTAAAAGCATTAACAATCTATTGAAGGGACAAAAGACTAAATAAGATATTGTGATGGTTATGAATAAAAAGGCTTTGGTTCAAAATGTACCCTACCACTTCAGGCAAGTACTACTCAGTGCCTCAGTTTCATCCTCTGTAAAATGTAGTAATAATAGTACCTATGTTATAGATAATCTGTGTAAAGTATTTAGGGGTCTGCCTGACATATAAGAAACATTCATACATGTAAACCTTTATTGCTGTTAGATACTCTTGAGAGGTGACTATCATCTTGGCCGTGTCATTTCGGTTCATTAGTCTAGATGTTAGTGTCCACACCTGCTAAAAAGCATATTGTTAATGATTCTTCTCATGTCTTTCAAGTTTAGGGAAAAAAGAAAGAAAAAATATATGCTAAAATATGTACTATTATTTCTAATCTTTATCATTTTTATAGCTGAAATTTTAAAACTAAGTATACAGATGCCTTTTCAAATAAATTTTCTAGCTTTGTTTTTCTATTGAGGTATAATTAACTGACATATAACATTATATAAGTTTCAGTTGTACAACATAATGATTCGATATTTGTCTATGTTGTGAAATGATCACAATAAGTCTAGTTAACATCCATCACCATACATAGTTATGATTTTTTTTCTTGTGATGAGAACGTTTATGATATACTCTCAGCAACTTTCAAATGTCCAATACAGTATTGTTAACTATAGTCACCAAGCTGTCCATTACATCTCCTTGACTTATTTTATAACTGGAAGTTTGTACCTTTTGGTCTCCTTCAGTCATTTTGTCCATCCCCCATCCCCCACCTCTGACAACCAGCAATCTGTTCCCTGTATCTATGAGCTTGTATTTGTTGTTTTTGTTTTGTTTTGTTTTTAAATCCACATATAAGTGAGGTCATACCTTATTTATCTTTCTGTCTGACTTATTTCACTTAGAACAACGCTCTCAAGGTCTATCCATGTTGTCACAAATGGCTTAATAATATTCCATTGTGTATATATACCATATTTTCTTTATCCATTTATCCATTGATGAACACTTAGGTTGTTTCCATAGCTTGACTATTGTAGATAATGCTTTAGTGGACATAAGGGTGCATATACATCTTTTCAAGTTAGTGTTTTTGTTTTTTGGAGATAAATACCCAGAAGTAGAATTGCTGGATCATATGGTAGTTCTATTTTTAATTTTTGAGGAACTTTCATACTCTTTTCCATAGAGGCTGCACCAATTCACATTTCCACTGACAATGCATAAGGGTTCCCTTTTCTCGATATCCTTGCAAACACTTGTTATTTCTTGTCTTTTTGACCATAGCCATTCTGACAGGTGTGAGGTAATATCTCATTATGGTTTTAATTTACATTTCCCTGATGATTAGTGAAGCTGGGCACCTTTTCATATGTCTATATGTCTTCTCTGGGAAAATGTCTATTCAGATCTTCTGCCCATTTTTTAAATCAGATGTTCATTTTGTGAGTTCTTTATATGTTTTGGATATTAACCCTTTAACAAAGATATGATTTACAAATATTTTCTCCCATTTGGCAGATTGCTTTTTCGTTTTGTTGATGGTTTTCTTTGCTGTACAGATGCTTTTTAGTTTGATATAGTCCTACTCATTTATTTTCTATTTTTAAAGTAAAAAATCATTTAAAAAAACTTTTAGAAACTGAAGGAAATGGACCTGTTCTGCATTTTAATTTGTTTGTTATACTAAATTTTAATGTTATGAATTAAGTTCTAAGTATATCAGGATCACTGATTATACCAATAGTTCTATTAACAATGAAGTGATTTGTTTTTTTAACTATTTTTTTTTTTTATCTTGATTTAGGCCCATACAATCTTTAAACTTCATTTTTGAGAACATAAAATGATAAATTGTGTCTTTTATTCTTCTTTAAAATGATAGTTTTTGTGGTGCTTTATGTTTGTAAATGAACTGGGTGAAACTATTAGTCATCAGTTAAACAAACATCTTAGAATCTGACATATCAGAACATTTATCTGTGTATTATAGCTTTTTGGTGAAGTTTGGTCAGTGACAAGTTCATCTCAAAGGAAAGATTTTAAGTTTGCACAATTTATTAATTATACACCCTTAAGAAGTCATTTTTGTATCCTTGGTGATTTTTTTTTTGTTGATGTTAATCCTGGTTTTTTTAGATGAATAAACATTTCCTCCTAGTCCCTGTTTTATTATAAATGTGCTGTGCTGAACAAAAGGTTATTGTTAATAACCATTTGATAAAAAGGTTTTCATTTATTTTTTTACTCGCCATTGTTTGCTGTTAGAAGATGAATAATCCATCCTTTCTGATAACTGAGCACTCTAGAGGGGAGGGGAAAGGGTGGGCAATGTTTATTTTATCTTGTGTTTCAAATTTAACAAAAGTAGGCCGCTGTTGTAATTTATCAGAAAACAATCTGACCGAATCATAGGTTGATGAATGAACAATACATTCTTGTGAGTCCACAGTCACAGGTTTTAGAGTCAGACATTCTAAGTTTAAAAAAAAAAAAATTGTCTTTGAAGAATTTTTGTACTAGTAGGTTACTGAATCATATTTTATCACATGGTTTATATGTTTTTATCAGATAATTGGTATATTTTATCAATATGTTTTGAAAAAATATCAGAAATTATATGTAAAATGTATAACTAGGCAAATTTAAAATTACCATATTAAAAAAATTATAATCCTTTACAAAAAAAGTTTAAAGTAATTTATCTACCTTTACAAGAAAAATCAAGTAAACTCGAAATGAATCTTTGGGGAAAAAGCAAAACAAAACTTTAATTATTTCTAGAATTGTAAAACATTCTTTGTCCAAGGAGCGCTAGGATCAGGGCATTACACTTTCAAATTTTAAACTGTTAAAATTTTTCCTTTAAATAGAGTGAGATTCTAATATATTTTAGGGTGAAATCATCCAAAAATATCTATAATCACTAAAATCTAGATGAATATTTTAAATATTGGAACAATACCTTTAAAAATTCTTCTGAAATTGATTATGAGAATGAACTAGGTTTCATAAAGGCATGATGCACTATAGGAAGACATGAGAACTTAAAGTGTTACAGTTACTAAGGCTCTATTCTCTAATTTCACTTTTTGATGATTACCTAACACCCTATCCCTGCTGTAGTCTGTAGACAAACAAAATAAACTAATGTAAGCATATTCTGTCTATTTAGTGTGTATATGTATTGTATCCCAGCCAGAATACTATTTGTTATGCAAAAATTTGAAAAAATATATATATTGATTAAAATTGAGGAAACGTAATCTATAATAATTTTTTAAATTTTATCTAAAGTGCTGGAGATTTAATAGAAATAAATGTAAAGGCATTTTCAAATTCCATCAAGAAGAAAAAAATAACATTCAGATCATTACATGTTAATGCTAGCAATTCTTGCTGATGAATAAAGTTTTCCTGTCAAATTTTTTAAGGTTGTTTCAAATTGCTGGGTTATTTGAATGGCTTTTCTTGCCCAACCTTCCTGACACTTCTCCTACTTTACTGGAGTAAATTCACCCCATATCTGTCTTGAGCGTACAGCAATTCCTTTTACTTTGTCAAACAAACAAACAAACAAACAAACAAACAAAAACCCCAATAGATTCTAATTTGTTAACCCCAAGAGAAGCTGTTCTGAAACACAGTCCTCTACTATGGTGAGATTTAAGGCTATAATACAAAAATAAAACAACTTCAGGCTGTCAGTGGAAAATTGTGTGGGAACATCAGTACAACATTAGGCAATGTTACTCTATTATTTATGAAAATGTTTCTAGAAAAACCACTACTTATGCACAGAAACCAGTCAAGAGGGCATGATCTGCAAAGCATGTCCAACCATGTTGCTTTGCACTAATCTAATCTCAGGAAAGATTCTGACTTTCAATTCAATTCCACAAATATATGTTGAGCAAGAGCATTCAATATGTGTTGTACAAGAGAACTCAGCACTCTGACAAATACTCTGCTTTGAAAAAATAGAAACTCTATATTTAACCTTGGACAAAACATTTAACCAACCTGGGCCTCAGTTTCTTCATCTGTGAAATGAAAAGATTAGACTAACTGTTATCTAGGTCATATATCTATTATTATGGGATTGGTTTGGACATTTTGATGACAGATTATCCTTTGCTTTTAATCTATACCTTTACTTTACTAATAAGGCAGAAATATAAAAACCACAGATTCTCTTTGGTAAAAGGTACATCAGTCATTAGAAGAAGGAATGTGCTCAGGGAGCCTCGACTTGACAGTGATGGAGAATATGGGCTTTGTAGTAGGGTTTGCCTGAGTTGGGGCTCTGCCGCTAACCAATCAGGTGTCTTTGGACAGTTAATTCACCCCTTGGGGCTTCACTTTCCTCATTTGTAAAATGGAAATAATAATTTCATTTATCTAGTAGGGTTCTTGTAAAGATTAAACAAGTTGATGTATATAAAGCACTTAGAACAATACCTAACAGAGTAAGTATTTGACAAGATTAGCTATTATTATTCTAGTTGAAAGCTCAGGGACAGATGTCAGTGGCCTCGGTTCAAACCCAATCACTGACATTTGCTAGGCATAGCTTAGTTACTTTAACTAATAGTAGCCACCTCACAAGTTTACTCATGGATTTATATATTTATAAATAAATTTTTATATCCATATCTGTATCTCACCTGTAGCCTTGTTGGTACCTAACATATTTTAACACCAGAAACTCAAATATTGAGAGATGGAGAAAAAAATGTATTCATGTACAGAAGTCTTTAGGTTTTGGACTTTATCATAACAGGTTTATAAATTATATTGGGTTTTTGCAAAGGTTTATTAATTATATTGGGTTTTTGCAAAATATTCAGAACAAATATTCAGTTTATAGCCTTGTAATTTCATACCTAGCATATAGTAAATGATCAGTAAATGTTTGTGGTTATTGTTATTATCATTAGGTACATTCAGTCCTCTTCTACAGGATTGGAGCAATATTTCTTGGCTTTTATTGAAAAGTTAACTTCAATATGTAGTAAAATCATTTTAATAATAGAATAAATTTTTAAACAATAAAAGTCAGTTTTTTCTCATAATATAGTGAAAACTATGTCACAAATATGGCACAGTAGCTTAAAGAATTAAAGGAAATAATTATAACTTAATAGAATTCATTGGAATGAGAAGCCATTCTGCTTCAATTAAATCCATTTAATCAACTTAATCCCCAGTTGTATATAAAAGAGTAACGGACAGGCCCTGGCTGCTGAGATTCTCTGTACTCTTTGCAGAAACTACAAGCTCTTTAGAAAGGAGTTTATTTTCATTTGGCTAAAAGATGAAGTTACAAGTGCATCAAAATCATTGTCTAAAGACACTGTTGCCCATGTATTGACACTCAGTGTAATGAGAGGGGATGTGTGTCAAACTCTATTAGTAGGTCTTCAGAGAATGTATATCATATTGAATTATGTTCGTAATTTATACATTCAGTAATAGTTTCTATAAAACTCTTATAAAAAGATATCAGGTGAATGCTATGTGAAAGAATTTGAATAAATGTGATTTGTCAGTTAGGTCAAAAAAATTCAGGATAAATATTATAACTTATTGTTGGAAGTAAGGTCTTGATAACATTAGAGTACATAGTTAAATGTGTGACCCTCAGAGGGATAACAAAACAACTATTGACTCTAGCAGTTTTCTAACTATATTTCTTGCCTGTCTCTATGTGCCGTATAAAATCCTTTTATGCAACATACAGCTATATGCTTTCTCAAAATCAAGAATAATTCATCTACTTGTAATTTTTTCCTTTCCAATGCTGAGCGTATTGGACTAAAGAGTATTAAAAATGGCATTCTTGGAGAGGAGTTTTGCTTTCCATTAAGACAGTAACAGGTTCTAGATTTATTCTCTCACTTCAAAGTACTAAAAAGCTCAATAAAAAAAAATAAAACAACAATTTTCAGACACTGGACATCAGACACTGTAGGTGATCCTTAAGAAAGGGGCAACAAACCAAGTGAGCCCTGAAAATTTCCCAATTTCCAGTCTAGAAAGAATTCCAAGTTGCAATGTAAGGATAGGATACTCAGGTGGAGCTTGAGGATTTTTCTACTCCAAATAATTCTGTGACACCAACTGAGTGTCCTATAATTTAACTCAATTATAACACTGTCTACCTGGAAATAGTGTCAGATCCCATAGATTACATGTTCAGTCCCACAAACTGCACCTCCATCGAACTTCAGATGCCAATTGCAAGTCCGAGTTGTTACCTGTCCTTCTGACCAACTGTCTATAAATCAGAGTTTCCCATGGATCCCTTCTCAGGTCCAATTAATTTCCTAGAGCAGCTCACAGAATTCAAGGAAACATTTTTCTCACTAGATTACAGGTTTGTTACAAAAGGATGGAACAGCCAGATGGAAGAGATGCATAGGATCATACAAGGCATGTGTGAAGGGGCTTGGAGCTTCCGTAATGTCTCCTGGCACTCCATTTACCCAGCACCTTCATGTATTCACCAACTTAAAAGCTCTCTGAAGTCTGTCTTACTGATATTTTTATGAAGGTTTTATTACATAGGCATGAATAGTTAAATCATTGGCCATTGGTAATTGAACTAAGTCTCCAGCCTCTCTCTCCTCCCTGGAGGTCGGTAGTGGGGGTGGGTGGAGGGGAAGCTGAAAGTTCTAATCCTCTAATCACAGGGTTGGTTCCCCTGTTAACTTCCTTAGGGGCTTTCTAAAAATCATCTCATTTACTTAAACTCAAGTATGGTTGAAAGAGGCTTGTTATAAATGACAAAAAACACCTTTATCTCACGCTTAGTCCTTAGAATATCCCAACATTTTAGAAGCTCTGAGCCAGAAATGAGGACAAAGACCAAATATATATTCCTTATTGTAAATCATAATATCACAGGGGAAATGACTGATAATGTAGAAAAAATCAATAAATAGAAATAGTTCAAAAATGATACAGATGACAGAATCATTAGGAAAGGACATTAAAACTATTATTATAACTATAGTTCATATAGTTATGGAGTATTCCATATGTTTAAGAAACTAGAGGAAAGACTGAGCATTTTAAGTTAGATACGTGGAAGGTGTAAAAAAAGAAGACCCAGACTGAAGATCTAAAGATGTCTGAGATTAAAAAAAAATAGACTTAATGGAATTAATAGAAATTATATACTACATAGAAAAGATTAGTGACTTGAAGACATAACAATAGAAAGTATCTAAAATTAAACAGAAAAAGACTGAAAACAAAGACATCAGAGTTGTAGGACAACTTCAAGCAGGCAAATGTAAGTGATATTTGAGGTCCTGAAAGAAAAAAGAGGAACCAAAAACATTTTTGAAGAAATCGTGGTTCAACATTTTCTAAATTTGATGAAAATTATGAATGAATAGATCCAAGTGGTTCAATGTACCTAAGTACAAGAAACAAGAATCAAATATACCAAGGTATACCATGATCAGATTATTTAAAAGCAGTAATAAAAAAGGAAAATCTTAAAAATAGTCAGAAGGAAAGAACATATTATATATAGAGGAGAAAATATAAGAAAGACAACAGATGTCTCGTTGGAAACAATGTGAGCCAGAATTTAGTAGAGAACCATCTTTAAACCACTGATGAGAAAAATTTTGTATACATAGAATTCTATAATCAGCAAAATAATATTTGAAAAAGAAAGGCAAAATAGACTTTCTTAGACATAGAAACACTGAAAGCATGAATCACCAGCACAAATGTTAAAGGAAGTCCTTTAGTCAGAAAGAAAATAATACCAAATAAAAATCTGTATTTACACAAAGTTTTAGAAAGCATATGGTAGATATAAAAGGTTTTTTTTTTTTAATTTCTTTAAAAGCTATTTGATTGCTTAAAGTGGAAGCAGTATCAGTGTATTGTGGGATTTAAAATACATGTAGATCAAGAAGACATGCAGATAGTGAGCAGATACATGAAAAGGTGCTCAGCATCACTAATCATCAGGGAAATGCAAGTAAAAACGAGAATGAGATATCACCTCACACTTGTCAGAATGGCTATCATAAAAAAGATAAACAACAAGTGTTGGCGAGGATGTGGAGAAAAGGAAACCCTTGAGCAATGTTGGTAGGATTGTAAATTGGCACAGCTACTGTGGAAAACAGTATGGACATTTCTCAAAAACTGAAAAATAGAACTATCATTTGATTCAGCAATTCCAGTTCTGGGCATTTATCCTAAGAAAATGAAAAAAAAATATTCAAAAAGATATATGCATCTATATGTTCATTGCAGCATTGTTTACAATAGCCATGATATGGAAGCAACCTAGGTGTCTATCAATAGATGATTCGATAAAGAAGATGTGGTATGTATATACAATGGAATATTACTCAGCCATAAAAAAGAATGAAATCTTGCCATTTGCAACAATATGGAGGATATTATGTTAGGTAAAATAAGTCAAAGAGAGACAAATACTTTATTATTTCATTTATAAGTGGAATCTAAACTAAACAAATGAACTAACAAGACAAAACAAATAGACTCATAGATACAGAGCACAAATTGATAGTTGCCAGAGGATTGGGAGGAGGGTGGAATGGGAGAAAAAGTTGAAGGGGACTAAGAGGTACAAATTTATAAATAAGTCACAGGCATGTAATATGCAGCATAGGGATTACAGTCGATATCATAATAACCTTGTAACAGATAGTTACAAACTTCTCATAGTGATCACTTCGTAAGGTATATAAATGTCAAATCATTATGTTGTACACTGAAACTAATATAATATTGTATGTCAACAATACTTAAATAGAGCTTTATATTTCAGATTAATAAATAAAATACATGTAGAAGTAAGATGAAACTATGCTATCGTAAGGTTCTCATCTTATGCATAAAGTGACATAATATTAGTTGAAAGTAGATAAGTTAAAGTAATAAGTTAAAGATGAATACTATAAACTCTAAGGTCACCACTAAAAAAACTAAGTCAATGAATGAGATAAAATAAGAGAGCAATTAAAATTATAAGTATAAAAAATTTTTTTCTTCATAGACAAGAAATAGATTTCCCCCCAAAACATATAACTCTTATTTGTTAATTACTTAGCTCATGAGCCCAAGTTTTGCCATTTTGAGGAATCAGTCACCTCCAGTTTAAAATGCACACCCTTAAGCAAATTCAGTTCGTACAGGAATTTTCCCCTTCCCTTTTCTCCGTGGTATCTCCCCAGAAGTAAAGCACTTTCCTGTGGGCATCGCCCTGAGGCCCGTGCAGGGCAGGCTCCTGAGCCAGATGCTTGGATGCAACTTTAACTCTACTAATACTTATCTGCTCTGCAACCATAGGCTGGTTACTTACTCTTCGTTTGGTGCTTCTCTTTCCTCATCTGTAAGTGGGTATATTTATAGCAGCAGTTTTGGAGGATTATTCTGAGGATTCAATAAGATAACTTAAGAAAGCACTTAGTATAGTACTCTTCACATTGGAAGTCCACTTGACTGATACTTTTATGATCTGTCTGTGATATTCTCTGCCCTTGGTGCATCTGCTGCTGATGTCCTTCATGGCCCTGCCACAGGTACTGGTAGGGGTTTTGCAGCAGTGGACTTTGCCTTCTGTCTTCATTAGGTACCACCAGACCAGTCAGCACTTCCACGCTTTCCTTAGATTCAAAAATACTTTTTTAGTCTTTCAGGACTCCGTGATGCAGTCCACTAGTCCAATCTTCTGGGCACTTCACTCCACCATTGCTTCTCTACCGCTCTGTCAGAAATGTCCACTCTCCCCAGGCAACACTCTTTGGAGAAGGATACATATTCTTCTGTTTCTCTGGGCCACCAGGATCTGGCTTTCAAGCCTCACATTTCTGATATGAACTTAAAATCTTCTATGTGGAAACTCAACGCTAAGCAGCGACTTCTGAGATCTTGCTATAGCCATCCTCCACAGGGCAATGCATGTGGCCGGCAAGCACTCTGCCTATATGTTGAGAGCTATTATAGGAATAAGAAAAATGACAGAAGAAACCTAGTAATAATGCCAAATGTTATGTGCTTCCAAGAGACAGCCTTGAATTTGCTTTAACATACATGGGAAAGTTATTCATTTAACTTTAATTATTACTAGTAACAAATTAGTTATGACACACCAGAAAGGGATTATTCTCCACCAGTGTGCCATGATGCCACATAAAGAACTGATGCCTGAGACCCTGGGACACACAGGAAGAGATCTGGACACATTTAGGGTCCTGGAAACACCGTATTTACTGAGCTGCTCTAAATATTTCTAGAAGCTGCAGTTACCACTTGATTCAATTTAGAAAAATTGAAGTCTATGAGATGATGGGCCATCTGTTGAGTTCCAGCTCAGTTACGAGCAATTTCATGAAACTATTTCTGACTCTTTCAGCTGAAACGACCTCTCTCTGCATGTTTTTCTTGTGGTGATTATCACACACTGACTCGTGGTATAATCATCCACATACTCTTCTGGTCTCGCCTGATAGTCTAGAAGCTCCATGAGCAGTGGGATTTAGTCACACCTCGACATTCCCCACAGGGCCTAGCAGGGTCCTAGAGAAAGTTGCTATTGACACCACCACCAGTAAATGTGAGGCGGCTACTCCAGACACTGCCCCAGGTGCTCCACAAATATGATTCCATTTGCTCCTCACAGGACACTCTATAATATTTGTTATTTTTCCATTATATGGAGAAATTAACTGAGGTTCCAAGTAGTTATGAGATTTGTGCAAGGGTATGAAGCATATTCTACACACAGGTGCCTCTCATGCCTTATTTCCAGTCAACTGCAATATACTGTCTCCTCCACGTGACACCCCTCAGTGGTGACTGTTTCTGAGCTTGTCTCCTTTCACTGTATCCAGACTTTACCAGCCCTCTGGTGGTCAGGCTGCCCTGGGAAGGCATGTGAACACAGAATAGAGACAGGATGTGTGGCTATTGAGATAATACAGGTAAATAAATAGCATTACCAAATACACAGTCCATTGCTTTAAAAATGCCTGTGAAAATTTTATAAAAGATAGTCGATAATTATTTTAAATATATATCTTGTAAAAATACAATAAATTTGTGCAAAACTATAGCAAGGAGTAAAAGGAATTCAGAGGAAGGCATCTGAATGCTCTTAACCTCTTCAATCTACATTGGACAGAGTTATAATTTTTTCTTAGAAAGTGAGAAGTGGAAGTCATAGTCACTAATTTTGGTCTGGAACTTCTGGCCTGTGGTCTGCATTTTGGAATTGCTAGATTGCACCCTACTGCAAAGAGCCATATGACGTCTGAGTAGAACTACATGGTGAAGCAGGCAAAGCTTGTCCTCTGCTATGTTCACTTCCCATTTATGAAGCCCCTTCTCCTTTATATAGGCCCTTCTCCCTCTCACCTTCCTCCCACCCTAGTTCTCAGTGCTCTGCACTAAGCGTCCAGAAGAAAATAAATCACTAATGCTTTAAGAAAAGTTAGTCTAAAGATCTATATTACCCCCATGGAGTATAACTCAAAAGAATAAATCTCTAGTGATAGTGATGACTAATAGTAGTATTTCAACCACTGTGGCTCCTGCTTAAGGAAATTCTTTTTGTAGTAAATTATACCATTTGAGAGGCAGAATACACCATTAAATCAGTCATCAGACCTCCCTTCTCGGGTGGCCTTAGTGAGCACTCTAAAGATAGTAGGAAAACAGTTTTCCAGTAGCCATATGTGAGAAAATGCTGGATCTCAGATCAGAGCACTACTATAGAAAGGCTAATGTGTTGCTAAGAGCAGAGCAAGAAGTGTGGAAACTTTAAAGGTGCTTCTTTGTTTCGGGTACACTGCTGCCAATCTTGCTGCTGTTTTGTCCCAGTACGTGTCAGTTGGGTAGACTTCTGGCTGCTGGACATGAAGAAATCATATAATCAATCAAGTAATCATTCAAATATATAATGAACTTCTATAATCTTCAAGGCTCTGTGGCAAATTGCCCAGGAGATGCAAAGATGGTTTATAAAACAATATCTCTGTTTGTAAGTAGTATATGGTAACTACCAAATGAAGAATGCGCATAATGCAGCTATAGGAACCAGAGGAGAAAACAATTGCTTGGCTGATGTTATCCAAAAAGGGCTTTGTTTTGTTTTGTTTTGTTTTAAGTAGTATTTGCCCTATTTAGTAACGTTGTAGGAAAATAATAGAATACTTGAATACGTTCTTTGTGCCAGGCACTGTGTTAAGCTCTTTACACATATTTATATAAAGTACTCAGACAAGTTGTGACACTTGATAAATGTTCAAAGAGTTTTACTTATAGTTCTTATTATTGTGTTACTTTTTCCAAACCCTTTTGATAGGAACAATTATTTCCTCATATTAAAGTTAAGACTGGGACACATCGAGGTCACATAACTTGTCCAGGACATATAGCTCATAAGTGCAAACTTGACACTGACTCTTAACTACGCTTCGTATTGTGTGGAATCGATAAGATTGGTAAATAAAGGCACAATCTGATTGATCCAAGGAGCAACAGGGGCAGATTCATAGAGATGACAAAGTTCCATTTTTGTTCAAAAGATCAGGAAGTTAACTAAGTAGAGGACTTGGGTTAAAAAGCTATGGTAGACATGGCTAGAAAAATAATTTAAAACAAGGTATGAAGTATTTTGAATATTAACTGGGAAGGGTATTAAATGACTTTCAGCTTTATATATAATAGAGTGTCAACAATTTTTATATACATGCACACATACATGGACACACATACTCTGACATGGAAACAAAGAAATTTTTGTAAAGATTAAGCCAGGGATATTATCAGGACCAACTTATCCATTAGACACAGTAGGCATAGTATCTAGATCCCACAGTACTTTTAGGGGCCCACAAAATGTTTTAATTTTAATTTATTTTAAAACAGAAGGATGAAATAAATGTAATCATCGTGACTATATAATAATGAATACAGCTTAATATTTATACCAACGGTTGTAAAATATAATTTTTGATTTTTTTAAAATAGAAGACAGGGCTTCTGCCTATGGCTCACAAAAGTCATACTGTAGTCCTGGATATTACGCTGAATCATCTAGAGGAAAGAGTGACTAAGCATAAGTATACGGTTAGGGAAATACTAAAATCATTATGCATTAGATAATACAGGTTTTGAGCTTCTGGCCATGCCAGTATACAGTTAGAGAAATACTAAAATCATTATGCTTTAGATAATACAGGTTTTAAGCTTGTGGCCATGCCAGTATAAAGGAAAACAAAGACATTAATAAAAAGCTCTGAAAAGTTGATAACTGCCTCTGTATGATGGAGTATGGGGTTATTAGTTATAGCTAAATATATAAGTGTAAGTTTTCTGGTTCAAGAGAGGGGGCAAATAAACACATTTACTTTCTTTGTGTTTCAACATATCTTGAAACAACAGATAAATTTTTCAAAATCCATAATAGGATCTGAAAAGACAGTTTGATTTTTTGAAATACTAAAAGTAGACTTCTCCCATAATTATCTCCACATTTCTTTGGCTCCTATGTGTCCTTAATATTTTTTATCTCTTGGCTCATAATTCAGGCTTTTCTGTGCCAGAAAAAAAATATCCTTGTATAGCTGTCTAAATGTCTGCTTGAAGTGTTCAATCAATAAGATTTATCTGTGGTGTTCTAGATGGGGCTATAGCAATGAACAAAAGAGACTATGTACTCATGGTGCCTTCTACACCATAGGGAAGACAAACTACACAAATAAATTCATAAGTGATACATTAAGGAGCAACAGGTGTGTGGGAAAGAACACAGCAAGGTAAGGGTGACAGGATTGCTGCAAAGACATGGGGATGGTTGCTATTTTACATAGGACAGTCAAGAAAGTCCTCTCTAATAAAATAGCTTTTAAGCAGACACCCAAAGTAAGAAAGTGAATTATGTGGCTCTCTTGGAAAAGAGCATTCCCGTAAAGTAAGCAGCAAAGCCCTGAGGTGAGAGTATGCTTAGGAGACCAATGTATCTGGAGCAAAATTAATGAGAGAAGTGTCACAGAGGCCAAGGTTGGAGTTAGTACAGAGACATCATGTCCTTCCTTGTAAGACACAAGAAGGACATTCAGTTTTGTGCTGGATGAAATGGAAAGTCATTCTAACCTTTCACAGAGAAGAGTGAAATACTCTTTTAAAAAGATCACTGGCTCTTGAAGGGCTGAGAGACCAATTGAAAGGTCTCTGTAAAGAGCTTTCAACAAGTTGTTTATAAGTCCTAACTAAATTCATAGATGATATAGCAGTTGTTATGAACTGAATGCCACCCCCGCCCCCCACAAATTCATTTCTTGAAACTCTAATCCCAATTCGAGGTGGGGCCTTTGGGAGGTAATTAGGTCATAAAGGTAGAGCACCCTGAATGGGATTGGTTGCCTTATAAGAAGAGGCCAGAAAACTAGTTAGCTCTCTTTCTGCCATGTGAGGAGACAGGAGAAGTCAGCCGTCTGCAACCTGGAAGAGAGCTCTCACCAGAACCTGACCATGCTGGCACGCTTATCTCAGACTTCCAGCCTCCAAAAGTTTGAGAAATAAGTATTGATTAAGTTATCCAGTCTATGGTAGTTTGTTATAGCAGCCTGAACTAAGACATTAATCAATTTAAAGTTCACATAATGCGACAGTCACTGCTCGGTTGTTCCCCCAAATCTGTTCATCTTCCTTAGTGAATTACTGTGCTAGGGCTGCCATACAAAGTACCACAGACTTGGTGGATTAAACACAGTAGAAATTTGTTGTCTCAGAATTCTGGAGTCTAGAGGTCTGAAACCAGGACATCAGCAGAGTTAGTTTCTCCTGAAGCCTCTCTCCTTTGGCTTGTAGACTTCTGTTTAGTCTCTGTGTCTTCACACGGTCTTCCCTCTGAGTGTGTCTATATCCTAATTTTCTTATAAGAATATTCATCATATTGGATTAGGGCCCAGCCTAATGGCTTTATTTTAACTTAATTATCTTTTTAAATACCATATTCTGAAATACTGGGGGTTAGGACTTGAAATATGAACTGTGGAGGCATACAGTTCAGTCCATAACACCAAGTAATAAAGTTGTGGCAGGGATGTAGCTACCAAGCCATGCACTACATTCCCCAGACCTTCTTGTGGCGAGGGTAGACGTATGATCAAGATCTCACCAGTGCAATTTCCACAAGGTGAAGAATTTTACTTCCACACTTCCGGGCAATCTCATATAAAATTGCAAGTATATTCCTCCATGCCCTTTTTATCTCCTTCTGGCTAAAATGGCAATGAAGAGAGCAACTTTGGGGAAGCTATGGATAAACAAATTCTACGATGTGCCACCTGCCCATAGGGAAACACAAAAGACCTGCTTGAGGGAAGATCCTGGAAATCTAAAAATTGAAGATGGTACTTGAGATGGATTCAAACTACAAAATATAAATAAATGCAGCTTATGAAAGGCCTAGCTAGGAGAAAATAAATTTTAAGTACTTGTTGAACAAGATAATTTTCATGAATTCAAAATTGGTATAGAAGGAAAACCTTTATGAGAAAGTCATTGCCATTTTTTTCTATATGTTAGTCGAAAGTTAGGTGAAAACAATTTAATCAGGAAATTTGATTAGCCTTGAGGAAGACCATCTGGACTGTCAGGAGATAATACTAGCTCTGCTCCTAGAGAATGTTTTAGAGCAGCGGTCCCCAACATTTTTGGCACCAGAGACTGGTGCTCCTATGAGAATCTGAGGTGGAGCTGAGGTGCTGATGCTGGTGCTGGAGAGCGGCTGCAAATACAGATGAAGCTTCGCTTGCTGGCCCGCTGCTCACCTCCTCTTGTGCGGCCAGGTTCCTAACAGGCCACGGACCGGTACCAGTCTGTGGCCTGGGGGTTGGGGACCATGTTTAGACCATGGACAAATCCATGGACTGTGTTGGATAGTTTTCTTCTGTCTTGAGGCAAGTGCTTAAAACAGGTGATGCGTTAAAGCTGTGTCCTTGCTTACTAAGCGTGAGGAGTAATACTTTATGGATCCCAAAGTACGTGTACTGCAGCAGCTGCTCTTCTTGGATTACATAATTTAATCCTCACGGTAACTCTACATTTAGCCCCATTTTACAGGAGAGGAAACATTTCCCCAGAAGTTAAGTTTCCAAGGTAATGTAACTAGTAAGTAGAAGTGAATTCAGTTCTTCTGGCTCCTGTGCCCACATTTTTCCCCATTCAATCTCCTACTTTAAGTTTTCTACAACCACTTGACTGCCGTGGGAAATACCTGAATCCTCACCTGCTCACAGTTTAGCTCACAGATTTAGCTCACGGATTTACATCACAGTGGCTGAGTGTCTGGACTCTGGGGCCCAGCTGTCTGGTTTTAAAGAAAAGCTTCTTCCACTTGTAAATTGTGTGAATATGGACAAATTATTTAAACTGTTTTCCTCACCTTTCCCCGCCACCCCCCCGCCTTTTTTTTGGTAAAATAAGAGTATAATAGTATCTACTTTCTAGTGTTACTTCATTTAAAATACCTGAACAATCCCAACACATAGTAATTACATAATTATATCTATCGGCTGTTAACACAACATAGAAGTTTTTCTTTTTATGTTAGCATTTAATTTTGCAAATACTTCCTCAATATGCAGTATTAATTTGCACAATACAAAGCAGGAGCTGGAACCCATTATACAAGAAGCCTTAAATATTTTTCAAAGATCATTTTATAGTTCATTAGCCCCAAGGAAAATGTTATGCAGCTATAAACCACAGATCTGCAAGGTGAAGATATTGAACACTTAAGATTGGCATTTTAACTCTTTGAGGGCCACAGCTGCTTCTTATTTTGAAAAGGTGCCGTTGCATGTAATCGAACTCTTAGGTAAGGAAAATAATTCTGAGTTGACTTTTCCCATATTTTCTGTCCCATAGACCATCAAAATCCCAAATTACAGCAAGAGTTTATCCTATTTACTATTTTGTTGGTTTTCACAGCTCTGCTTTCTGTGTCCTTGTGACTCATACTTTCCATTGCTAATTAATAATTCCAGGTTTTGAATCTCTTCTTCCTCTCCTCTTCCTCCTCTCTTGAGTCCCCACATCCATGTGAGTGTCCCATCTGTTCATCCTATGTCTGGGCACCATTTCATAGGTCTCTCCCTCATTTGTAACCGTGGCTCTCAATGCAGAATGTGTATTACCATTCCAGAAATGCAGCAGGAGACTAAGTGGTTTGCAAAATCTACATAACAATTATCTATAATTGTCAGCCTTCAACCCAAGGTCCAAAGTGTCTCCTGCTTACTCTCTCAGCCAACAATTATCTGCTTGACTTTGGGCATTTTAGTTGTAATTTTACATGCTCAGGTGTTTTTCCTTACCCTGGGTGACCTTATAATAAAGTGGGGTGCTACTTAGAAGTATGCTAAAACTATACGTATAAATGGGAATGGGGTCACCCAATCCAATCCCCAAATCTACCTGACCATCAATAAAGGAGATAATACTCTAGACAAATAATTAAGTGCTCTGTTTCTGCCTCTGTCACTTCTCTTGGCTATATGTGTCCTTGAGTTTTTAAATATATCATGTTACAACTACAGGTACAATAAAATTTAAACTCAGTAGTACCATTATAATCAACAACTCATGTAAGTTTTAATTTGGTTTGAGATTTAAAGACACAATAATAAATCTAACTCATGGAAATTATTTTTGTTTTTAAAATTAATGATATTTCTAATTCAGTAGTTCGCTCCTGCATATATACTCAACTGAAATGTGTATATATGTTTACATACATATTCAAAAATATTCACAACAGTATCAACTGTATTAGCCCCAAATTGGAGACTTACCCAAATTCTTATCAATAGTAGGTTACATAAATTATGATCTATTCACACAATGGAACCCTAACAATGATGAGGATAAACAAATCATAGCTATAAACAATGATATGAAAGCCAGACTCAAATAAGTACATTTATATGATTCCTTTTATATAAAGCACCAAAAGAGAAAAATACTAATCTATGGCATTAGAAGTTATCAGAGTGGCTATCATTTGGTGAGTAGTGGAGAGACTTCAGGACATTCCAAGGGAGAATCTGAGATTCTATTAATTTTCTTCTGGGGGCTGGTGAAATGATTGTGTTTAGTTTGTGAAACTTGTAGAAGTTCATTGTGCTATATCTTTATGATCTGTGCACTTTTCAATATATATCTTATACTCTGATATTATTTCAAAGTCATATATTAGACATATACAGTAAGTCCTTGAATAAAGTCATTTTGTTAAATATAATTTCATCATAAAGTTGATAAGAAAAAAATGATTTCTGGCCTGGCCTCTGTCTGTGTGTTTACACATTTTACCCATGTCTGTGTGGGTTTTCTCTGGGTACTCGATTTCTTCTCACATCTCCAAAATGTGTACGTGAGGTTAACTGGCTGCCTAAACTGTTCCAGTCTGAGTGAGGGTGGGAGGACAGCTTGTCCAATGATCTGAACCACAAGATCCCTGGGAAGCTGTGGCCACTGCCACCCTGAACTGGAAAAATGGGTTGGAAATCATATCATACCTGTTTTTATTATTTTTAATTAAATGTATGTGTAGCTCATATTTATTTCAATTTTTTATATTAGAAGTAATTTGGGTCTTTATTTAGAAGTTTAGTGATAACTTTGTGACTAGAAATGTGCCATAGGAACTTAATTCTTGTTTGTATTAATTAGCCTGTGATAAAATTGGCTTCATTATAAGTAATTTTCTTAAAGTCGCAATTTCCAAGGACCTATTGGTGACATTAAGTGAGGACTTACTGTATAAATATTTCTCTTAAGAAAACTGGCATTACTTGTTTTATCATATGGAGACCAGGCTCCTAAAATAGACTAATAAGGGGATGGAAATTTGAACAAATTGAAAACACTGACACTAATAGTCACCATTTTTTGAGTGGATGCCCTCTTTAAATAAAAAAAATTAAAAATTAAAAATACAAAATTAGGTACAAAATGAGTATTTATTTAGAACAAAAAGATCACAAAATACAAAACAGTTTTATTAATGAACTATCTGAAACACATCTATAAAACTTATTTTCTTACATGATAAAATTATAAATTCTTTGATTCATTCTTCATATATTGATATACATTATATTTTCTACAAAGAGGTTACAAAAGTTTTTTTTTCTCTAATATGGTTAATCTAATAGTTTTTTTATTTAAAAAACATGAGATTTCTTACACAGACATTTACTGATTGTTATATTACTATAAGCTTAGCCTCTACAAACATAGGAATTCTGATAAATTCTATTTGTTTCAATTACCATAAAAATGTGTGGTGCTTTTATAATTTTATACTTTATATTGTAAAATATTTCCCCAATAGAGAACTTCCATTTAAGTAGGAATTTTTAAGAAGTGACTCCTCCACTTAACATTTTACCTAACAACCAGGAAGAATTTCATACAGACTAGCCTCTTTTGTCTCCACTGTCCACATTTTTCCAGGGCCTGAGCGCAGGGCATGTTTATAATGCAAACATCTTGTGTTAAGACTCTGGCTGAGTCTACCCAACAGGCAGTTGGAATATTTATGGTTGCTTGCACCAGAACAGCCAGCAAAACTTAAATATAGACAAAAGTGATCAATATGTCCCACTAAGCTGAAATTAAATGAATGGACAATTCAACTTTCCTATAGTTGAATCTCAGAAACACCCATGACCACTTCAATACCCTCCACACAAGAGAAAATGTGATGGACATATAGTGAGGTGGAAAGAAATGATGATCTTAACCAACTGCCTTTAAAATACCATACTTTTGAAAATTTTACCAAAACAAATAACCACATGAACCCAAGTGCTAGCTCCATTTCTAGTGCCTTGGAAGATGCTGGTGCAAGCTTCATTTTCTTCACTGTAAATCCACTTCAGCTTCATACTTTGCCTCGCTGGTTGCATTTTACTTGTCCTGAAAGTGAGCTCTTCATCTCTAATTACTGTCAAAACACTGCACACACCTACGATTGGCCCCTCTGTCAGCTGGATTGTCTTCTCACAGTCAACAACAAACTGTGTGGCACTATTTAAGTTTCCCCTTCAGTGACTTTTTATAGAATTTCATCAGCCTGACCCTTGGATGTCCCACTTTAGCTTAATGGACAGTAACTGTTGAGGATTCCGGCTTTTGTTATCATACATTGTTAGAAGGTGACCAGCTGAGCTCAGTTGGGAGGCAGCCACTAAGCTTTGATGCAGTAGAACTGGCTGTGCTTCAAGTCCTTAATGGATTTCTCTTACTATTTGATGTAGATTTGATACCAGTGAATAGGGTGGAACTTCTATGGATGCACATGCAACAGTAGTAATTTTAGTATTCACCCTAATTACACGGATTGAATTCATCGCTTGCCCAAACAGTAACTGCTTTTATTTATATGCGCTGACTCCTGATTCTATTTTACACTGTAGAAAAAGTACTCAGAGCTTTTATTCCGTTTCACCTTTTCATATAGATTTGCTTAACAATATGATATGCAATTGTGCTTACCACAGATTTTTCAAGCACTTATCAGAAGAATAATTGCATAGGGAAAATATTTACCTAATAAATTAATTTCTGAAATCTAATCATATTCTATGTTGAGTATCTTTTTTTTCTTCAGACTAAAGAAGTAAAATCTAATCATCATAAAGCCTTTGCATGCAGCCCTGAAATTCATTTAAACTGCCAATATTGGATTAAATGACATGAATTTCTTTTATGCTAGCATTCAGAATCTTTAGATCATAGAATATGTTAATAATGACTGAATAAGCTTTTCAGTTTCTAATTCTTGTGTTTAGTTATACTAAACAAGCACTTGTGCTCAGTATTTTGCACATCTATTATTTAATTCTTTAGCATAACTTTAAGGAAGGCAGTATAATTCCTATTTCAAAAAAATGAGCCTCAGATAAGTTATAAATCTGCCCAAGTTTACATGAGAAATAATTGGTGGATCTGATATGAAAATGTGTATCTGCTGATACCAAAGCTAATAACTACTTTTTACCTTATAGAGTTAGTACTGTGGTAAGAAGAGAAAACCAGAAATAAGGGCTAATTGTTTTTAACAATCCTCTCAAATCTAAATGAATTGGAATTCTATTCCTGTGTTTGAATAATTGAAAATATTATTTTATCATCCAGTGTTAAAAGCAACTCCATTTTCATCATACTAAAAGTGCTTTAAGTTCATATTTTATTGGGCTACTTTTTTTTTTTTTTAGTAATTGTACTTTGACAATTCTAATACCTGTTATGTGGTTTTACTCAAAGGGTGGTCATGTGCCTGAGGGTCTTCTGAGATGTTTGTTAAATAAGAAGTTCTTGGGCCTCAACCCCAATCTACAGCATCAGACTCACTTGGGCTAGTATCAAGAAATCTGCACTTTTAAACTAATAATTAGATTGTGATTCTCTAGAGCACTAAAGTTTAACTTTAGAAGAGCTCCCCATATCTTTGCTGTGGTTGATATTTCTTGGGTAATCATTGACATGTTCTGTCAATATCTTGATGCAGAGTCTTAGTGTATCTGGTTCCCTGAGTAAAGCATTTCTGGTGGTCATTAGGCCTGTTCACTAATATCCTGGTTCTTCTTCATTAAAACACATGATAAGATTGCATTTCCCTGCCCCACTGAAGTCGAATATGGTCATGTGACTTCCACTGGCCAATGGAAGTGAGCGGAAGTGATATGTTCTCTCTTCCCCAGCCCAGGAACCATCTACACTTCAGATAGTGGAGGCTTTGTCAGCCTGTATTCCTGCATGATGGTGAGATGGAGTAGAGTCCCAAGCTGATCTGCAATGTATCTGACAAAATGGAAGACTAGCAGGATGCTAGTTATCTTCCTGTATTTATTCTGCACTTATTCCTTATTACAAGAACACCAATATTTTGCCAGTCACATTACTACTCAGCTAAAAGATTAAATTTTCCAGTCTACCTGTAGCTATAGTGATTATATTGTTTTATCTCCGAGACAGAGGTGGGGATTATATTTTATTGCTAGTAAGTATCCTTAAAAGGTAAGAGTTCTTTTACCTTCTCTCTTTCTCCAAGCTTCCTGGGATACAAACATAATGATCAGAGCTCCGCCAGCTTTCTTAGGCTATGGAGTGAGTTTTAACATGCAAGCCACATTCAGTAGAGCAAAAAGATATGAGAAGCCTGGCTCCATACCAATGTGAAGCTTTCGTATTTCCCTGGGAAGCCTACTTCCAGATTATTTTATATGCATGAGAAATAAACCTGTATAAGTCACTATTTTTCAGATCTTTATTTCTTACCACAAATCCTTATCCTCTCTGGTACAAAGCAGTAAATCTCTTTGTAATTACTTGCAAGCCAGGACTCTACCACTAACTATCAAAATTTGGGCAATCTACTTCTTAAATCTAGGCACTTTTCCTCAATTGCAGACAAAGGTGATTGTGAGTACTACAGCTCCAAGGTAGGTGAGATAACATAGGCATGGTAGGTCGCATGCCTTCCAGAAGTGGAGCATGATTATCATGCACGTAGGTCAGTCTTCTAAAATGATACTCCGCATTTTCTGGACCACTTTTCCAGGTCACCTACAATCAACACAGCACTGGTCAGCAACCTGTCAAGATACATGCGGTTTATGAAGGATTGCCAGACTCATTCAAGAACAGCTGGAGGAATGATTTCTGTGAACTCACCAAAGACTTATAAGCATTTCCTATAGGAACTTCAAGCTAGCTGAGTACATTTATTTTGGTACTCATTTATTTAATGCAAATTTATACCGATCCACTTCAGATAAAACATTGCTGTTTTGTGGCACTCCTCTAATTATCAGCTGTTGTAGGATTCTGCAGTTGGATGGGAATTTAGAACTTATAGAGTTCAATAACTGGATTTTACATGTGAGGAAAATAAGCCTTAGAGAGCAGAAATGACTAATCAAGACCTCCCCAGCAAACCTCAGGTTAGAACTGAGAGCTCCTGACTCTCAATTCACCATCTTTTCTCTAAACTAAACTCCCCCAAAAGGTCATATTATATACCTTTCCTGTACTCGAACTTTAATCTTAACTCCATTGTATCTTCTCACTGAGCTGAGATATTTTAAGCTGAGTCCAAGTTTGACATTTATTCTCATCTCATTTCAATACCTCTCCAGCATTAAAAAAATAAAACAACAACAACAACAACAACAAAAATTATCCCTTGATATATTCTGCTGAATTCCTAAAGCAAATGCTTTCTTTAATCATTATCCTTCTCTTTGGGCATCTATATTCTCTCTCAGCCAGTTATTCCCCTCATGCTTATAAATATACTAGGCCTTTCCTACCTTTAAGTAATCTATACCTTTTAATATTTTAAACAAAATTCTTTGGGCTATCTGAGCTTTCAAATTCTTCTTCTTTTTTCTGGGCAGCTTTGTAGGAAAATGTTTATTCCAGATCTTTTATCACTTGATTACTTTGCCCTCGTGGATGCTTGTTGTCATTCTCTGACTTGCCCCTTCCTACCTTACCCAATGTTGCTGTTGTACAGCATATCTTTGAATCCCCAGTGGCTAGCATAGTGCTTAGCATATGTGGAATAATTTGTACATTTTTTGAATAAAAAAGTGAATAGTCAATGAGTGGTTAAAAAATTATGATAACCACCAGGAAACCTGACTGCTCATTAAATATCCTTAAGTTGGAACCAGGGCTGTCTGCACAAACATACACGTTAATATACATACAAAAAAGGAGTTCAGTACTTTTTATATGCTCACTATGTATCAGTCTCGGTTCTAAACATTGTACATGGTATTGCCTCATTTAATAAGAAGAATAACAACAAACAACAACAACAATAACAAATGGTGCTCAGAATGTGGCTGGGTATCATTCGGATCACTTTCATTCATTTGTTTATCCTCATAAGAACTCTGTGAGATAAGTACTTTATTACCCTAACAGAGACATAGAAAGAAATAGCTCTGCATTCACACAACAAGTGAGTAGCAAAGTGAGAACTTGAACTTAGATGTTCTGACTCCAGAGTATACTCATAGCTACTCTTACCATACTACTTTTCGGCAAAGATCTCACAAGCTGAGTTGATGCCCCATGAAGAATATACTCTACATTTTACCCGAAGCACAAATTCTAAAACATCTTCCTTACCAGCATGCATGCTAAGTGACTGAAATTTTTATTAGTCATAATCTTTACAGAGGCACTTTTGAAGAAATGAAATAAAACACAAATATGTCATGGCGGTGCATAGCATGAAGTTCTAACCATTAACATTTCATTAACATTTTTTCATAAAATAGTTCACTAGGTAAAGATAATTGAGCCTTGACAGATTCTTGAGGAAATAGAACATGAGACAAGTTAAGTTTTAAGTTGTTGGAGAGGATAGAGAGTCTTGAAATATCAAAAGAGTAGGGAAGAAAGATCAAGTAGGATAGTTACACTGCAGAATATTTGAAGAAAAGGAGGAAAAGGCAGATTGGAGATTTGGACAAAGAAAAAAAAGGATTTGTATTTGCTACCAAAATATCCTATGCTGCTTAGCCACTTTCATCTCACCTAAAAGTGCCCGATTTCGAATATGTTTTATTTGATATTATATATCTCACTTTGAGTTATATCGTTGGGACTAACAATTTCTTTCTCTAGTTCTGGCTGCATATTACAAGCAGTATTATTAATAAACATAATTTAGATAGATTTCTCTTACCTGGAGGAATAATCTCTAATTTATACTATGAGTCTAATATATAGAATTTTGCTTCAGCAATTATTTTTATTAACATGAAAGTTTCTCCATATATTGAGGTGCCCCTGTGAGGATCAAAATGTCACTTGAAGATGCAGACTTTGGTTAGGTATTCTTGAGAGCCAACCTTTATTTTTATTTCATGGCTGTCAACCCTGTACCTTTTACGCTTTTAATAAAGAATAGTTTAAACAATACATTTTAGTAATCTCTTATATATGGAACCTCTTGTCACATGTTTTATAAAGATATATAGCATCATTTGTTATCAATTTTAATTTTATGAGCCCTTCAATTAGTAAATCTCTTGTTTTCTCAGTCCGATGAGGTTCTATATGTGCATTAGGCACAAATTATCTATTTTTGTTAGTATTTCACTGGTTCTGTAAATCAGGAATCTGGATGAAGAACTACAGAAAATTTAAGCCTCCTTAATCTCAACGATATACACACTAAAGGAAAATTCTAATGTGAATAGTAGCTAATTCCATGTATTTAGAAGAGTGATGGTATCAAGCATTTCTCTAATCCACTGGATTTTAAAACAATTCCAAGTTCTACAAGCATTTACTTAGTTGATTTCAGGGAACAGAACTGTCTCTGGAAGCCTCACTCAGGAAATAGTTGTGTGCTTTCTTTCTTTTTAATAAAACTAGATGGTAATAGTAGGTAGGCACCGTGTAGATGCATTCTAAATATGCACTCATAGGGTGCTAGCAGTTACATTGATTTCAGATTAATTTTAACTTTGATTTTCCAAGGCACTATCATGGTAACAGAGCATTTGGGAAAGTGCAACAGGATATCAAATATGGCCCTTTCTGTCAGGGAGTTTAGGCCAAAGCCCCAAAGCTGGGAATAACAAATGCAAAGTACTCCCATGGTTAAAGCAAGTTAGACCATTTACAAAAGAAGTGGCAAAAAACGGTTCTATCAAAGAAAAATTCAAAATAAGTGATGGGAAAGTGAGGTTATTTAAAGAGAGAGTTACCCATTCCTTAGTTTGAGGAAGTCTCCCCGGGAGAGGCAGACTTCAAGAGAGCCACTAAAGTGCTTGGCCTATAAGCTCTAAATTAATTCAGAAAAAGATAAAGACTAGAGCCTGGCTCATGTCTGACAAAGTTAAATGACTGGGAAGTTCTGCCAAAAGCCAAGAGAAGAAAGAAAATTTGAGAAGGAACAAGGGGAACCTCCCTGTACATTGAAACAAAGGCATGTATGTCTTTTCTATAGACCGGAGGTGGCCCAGAAAGGTAGGCTGCCATGATCCCTTCTGACAGCTTTTTGCTCCAAATATTGACCTAGAATACTAACCACCATCACGAGAGGATGGATTTCCAGAAGCCAGAGGCTTGTGAGCAATCGTATCTGGCTGGCTATAGGAAATATCATTAATTCAGGGAGCAACAATTAAACATCCCAGCAAGACAATCTACAAGGGACCCAGAGATCATCTCATGAAGAAAGCAACTGGTCACCTGACACCCAGAAGACACTAACACCTGATACAATCAAACAAATCTAATAAGAACTTGTTGGCCCCCTTATATTTTTTCCTTCCCCCCTGTTCCAACCCTGAAGGTTGCAGGGTTAGGAGAAGGGAGTAGAAGAGCAAAGTGGAGAAATAATGAAGAAGCTGTAAGTGCTCTTCCTGTATCCTGGGGTAAGCCCGTGCAGGGGAAAGGGAAAGACTTAAAACGAATAAGAATGAGAAATTTAAGTTTCCATCATGGATTAAATTGGAATTTTAATTGTGGGTCAAAAAATATGAGATTATGTTTTTACACCTGATAGTGTCTTAAGGTATCTGGAGATTTTACACTGGAATGAGGAAGAATGAGCCAACAGATAAGTTTCATGGAGGATGTTGAAAAACAATAAATTTTCCTTCTGCTTGAATTGCACTGAGTGCAACTCAATAAATTAGTGAAAATTATAGAGATTTAGAGGAAAGATAACAGGAAACACTGTGGTTATAAAAAAAATCAGTCTCTAAAGCATTGCAATATTCCTTATCACAAATTCCTTCAAGAAGAAATGAAGAAGATTAACTTAAGAAAGCCTCTTTGAGCTTAAATAAATTATTCGACCAGAACATTAAAACTGAAAAGAGTCATTAGAGATTGGAGAGATAATTTTATAATGGGTATTAACTATAAAAATAGATATCAAATAACATAATATTTCTCATTTTGAATATTATCTGGAAACAGTGAAGCATGGAACCGAAAGCATAGGTAATAAAGTGTTTGGATTAGTGTTTGGATTGGTGTCCTATTGCTATCATAACAAATTTAGTGACTTTTAAGCAATATGAATTTATCTCACGGTAGGTCAGAAGTCTGATGGGCTCACCTGATTCCTCTGCTCCACTTTCACAAATCCAAAGTCAAGGTGTTGGCAGAGCTGTGTTCCCAACTGGAGACTCTAGGAGGGAATTCGGTGTCTCATAGTTATGGGACTGAAGTATCTGCTTTCTTATTGGCCGAGGGCCGTTTCCGGCTTCTAGAAAATACCTCATACCTTGGCTGGTGGCCTACTTCCTCCATCTTTAAAGTTAGAAATGACAGGGCAAGACTTTCTCATGCTTCAAATCTCTCCTGCATCTTCTATTGTCCTGTCTTTCTGACTGTAGCCAGGAGAGGTTCTCTGCTTTTAAAGGAGTCGAGTGATTTAAATCACTTAGGGCCCACTTAGATAGTTCAGGATAATCTCTCCATCTCAAGGTCCATACTCTTAATTCTATCTGCAGAGTCCCTTTTGTCAAATTAGGTAACATACAGGTTGCAGAAATAAGAGCTGAACATCTTTGGAGAGACATTAACCCTTCATGCCTGACAGTCTCTATTTTCAGTAGGAGACTAGGTCATTAGGTGAAGTAGGAGACTAGGTCATTAGGTGAACGAGAAGTAGGCAGTGGTATAATTGAAGGACTGAAGGAAGAAATCAGAATGGCTATTGAGAGGAGTAAGAATGGGGGTGAATTGGAGATTATTAAACAGAAAACAAAACCAAACCTTGTGGTGGGGACAAGGAACTAAGTGAAGGCCAGGCACCACTTGGCAGCAAGCCATGTTTAACTAGGAATCATGCAATTATCATGCTTGCTGATCTGAGAAAGTATTGTTAATTTAAAATTATACATACTTGTTCTTCTTTAGGAATTCACTTATGTTTGAATTTATATCACAAATTCTTAACCTTTTTTCTTAAATGGCCATACTCATTATCTTTCATTAATACATAGCTATGACTGCTGAAGAATGGAAGTAATTCTATTTTCCATTGAATAGTCAGAGAGTTGATTTTCAGCAGAAAGAGAAACAGTAGTAAGGATTGAACAGAACGTAAAGTAGGATAGAAGTATTTGGATCTCCAGGAGGCTTTTGAGATTAGAAAAATTATATCCAATATATGGTTTAATTTTATATTTTAGAAAAGGAAAAATGCTTAGAAATTTTGAAATATGAAATATAGACTGAAATCCTTAAATTTATTCAAAAACGGGTTTTTAAAAAAAGATTGAAAAACCCAAATTTAGAGAAGACCTAGCTTTATTTAAGTTTTGTTAATTTGGTTGGGAATATGTAGGTCCCTGCTGAATCTGGGTCATCAGCCTAGGTTCACGCTTTCTGAAGTGGTGTATGTGTGTGTGTGTGTGTGTGTGTTACTGCTTATTGCTTTTATTTACTTATTTTTATTTTCTGGAGACATAATCTTTATTTTGCCACAGGTCATAGTTGGGCTCAACTTATGATTGCCTTTTTCTACACCTACAGATTTCCCTAAATTCAAATTGGTGTCTTATACAGTTAATACTGGCAGTTCTTTTGACCTGTCACTCTGAACCAGTGGTTACATTTTGGTCAACAATGTCTGACTCTGGAAAGTTAAACTATAAAAAGGGGTGTGAAGTCAAAGCTTAACATGGTACACCATTGAAAACTGGGCAGGGGCCCCAACCATCAGGAGCTTATCTATGGCAATAGGAAAGTGAAAATGGTAGAGCTATCTAAAATAGCAGCTCCATGTGGTAGCCAGAAGTATTAGCTTTACCAGGAAGTTCACTCTTATTATTCTCTATTAACATAAAAATTAAAGGCCTTGTAAATGTGTTAAGAACTAAAAAAACACACACACACACATACACACAAAAAAACACATTATAATCATGGTAACAAAGACAGAGTGTAGACTCTCAAGTGTTCTCCAAATTCCCCTCATTTCCCAGATCAGTAATGGAATCACGAATTAAAATTATCAGCTCTCAGTTTATCAGGCTTACCTCAATATTACAAATTGAATTCCTAGTAAGGTTTTTTTCTTTAATGGAGAAATAAACTCTCCTTCCTTTTTATCTTCTCCTTCCTATTTCTTCCTTTCCTGAAAAGTTCAACGCTAAAGCCATGAAGTGGTGTTGATCAAGGTAGATGTCTGTGCCAGAGTGAGAAGAGCTGTGTGGCCCATTGTCGCCAAGTACAAGCAGATGAGGATGGTTTCCCTGTGAATGGACAGCCTGATCCAAGAGGCCAAGCCCAAGCAGGATGAGGAGGGCATGAAATAGGAGAGCAGCCCAGAACAGAGAAATTTGGGGAGCTGTCCTCATGGAGAGTGCTCAGGCATAGAATCCAGAGCCTAATTGGGAATGTCAGACATGGTGCAAGTGGTCAGAGACCATGTGGTATAAGGGAGGCATCCACATGGTAGGACAGCTTAATATAGGTGTTTCAGGGCTTGGGTGGAGAAAAAGGGTGTCCACACGTGGAGGTGACCTGGTATGGGATGTTGGAGTCATTTGAGAAGAGAGGGTGTCAGAGGCAGGCTGACCTGGGATGTCAGAACTCAAACAGGGTAAGGGAGTGTCCTTGCAGGAAAATATCTCATCCCAACAAGGTGAGGAGGACAAGATGAGGAAGCTTGCCTGATGAGGGGTATCAGAACCCAGGCAGGTGAGCAGGCCGTCCATATAGAGAGGGGATTTGGCTTTACCCTAAATCCGGAATGATCACATCTCACCATCCTTCACTTACTTATGTCCATAGAGCTCCTTTTTCCAAATAGAGTCACATTCATAGGTATCAATAGTTAAGACTTGGACAAATCTTTTAGGGGTTCACCATTCATACACTAAAGTATCTGGGGGTGATCACGACATCGTGCTGGCAACTTCTCAAGTGGTTTAGGAAAAAAAATTTTGTATTGTACTTACAATTTTTGTTACTAAATTGAACCTACTTCAAAATTAGAAAAAGTTAGAAAAAAAATAGAAAAATAAGCTCTGTTGAATTAGTTAATGGTAAATAGGACAGACTAGTGTGAGATCGTCCCAATTTGAAATCCACCACTTACCTTTCTGTGTGAATGTGGGCAGGTCTCTGAACACATTTCAACCTTGGTTACTTTATCTACAAAATGGGCATAGTAGTACTTCATAGATTTGGGAGGATTATTTGAAACGATGGTTGTAAAGCGCTCAGCAAAGTGTTTACCACTTAGTAAATGATTAATTAAAGTTAGTTAATATTTTTATCATTATTAACATCCTCAACATCATTAAAATGATCTCGTTTACTTTTACACAATAACTGAAGGTCAGAGATATACTTGTCATCTGATTAAAAATTCCTGAACTTAGCAGGCCAGTAAGATTTGTCCTTCTCACCCTAGTTTACCAGAACTATACATTCTGGCTTTCTTCTCGTAATTGCAATTAGTTGCATCATGCCTTTAAGCATTGAATTTGTGAGGTTTTGACCTTTAAATTTCTTAATCTAGCTATTCACAGATCTGGAAGTTCTCAGAAGATAGCCTTATTGTCATGGTTAGATCAGTGTTTATGTTGGTTGTTGTAGTGTTTAAGAGTATATTTGGTGACAAGAAATATAAAGCATGAACAGAGACAGAAATAATATAGGTATGGATGCTTGGTTTTACATAACCTGGAAGCCTATTGAAACTCTAAACTTATTCATACTCGCCCCCCCCCCCACATTTATTGAGCACCTATTTTCTATCTGGCACAATAGGATATAAAGTGAATTTCTTCTGTACAACCTAGGCTTTAAAATCTGTTTCTAGACTGTACATGTGATCACAACGAATCAAAATTATAGTTCACAGTTTACTAAGAATCAACTGTCTCACCATAGTCCAATGCAGCTCATTTTTCCTCCAAAGTTAGAATGAATATCTGATCTCTCAGATGAGCACCAGATGAAGCAGTTGGCTTTGGTTTAGAGGCCATGATTGTTAACAGATGCTATCTTTACACACTCAGCTCACACCCATTTTCGTGACACACTGGTACAGTGGGGCAGATAGAAATCAAGGCGGACTTAACGGGTTAAAGAGCAACATTCAATCTCCTATCTCAAATTCAATCTGAGGCCTGCATTTATTTAGAGATGAGCAAAGTTCACACTTTTGAAATTTGCTATCTTTCAGTCTTTTTTTCTTTTTAAATTATTTTTAAAAGGGCATACATAAGTTAAATGTGTATACATGCCACACTGCCAAAGATAAACTAACGTGTATATGATTATGTAAATAGAGAACTACAACTCAATAACTACAAATGAATATCAAGTTAGATCTGCAGCAGGACAGGGTAATAAGCAATTTGCAAATAAAGAATTGCTTAGAGGTCTATGGTGAAAGATTATCATTTATTAGGAAAAGAGAACTAATGAGGTGCATCTCCTCCTTGCCAAATGTTTTACGTATCTTATTTCTTTTATGCCTCCTCAGAGTCACATGAGGTAACTCTTATTATCCCCAGTTAACAAAAAATAGAACCAATTCAAGAACTTCTCTAAGATCATACAGTTGGTAAGTGGTGGAGCCAAGATTCGAACCTAGCTTTGTATGACTCTGAAATTTGTGTGCTTGAGATAACGGCATTCTGTTCCCCAACAAAACAGCAGAGCTTAAGATCCAATGCATGAAATTTCCTTCTTCATATAGAGACCTGAGGGAAGTCTCCTTTCTGGTATCCAGCCAGGAATAACTTATGAAGAGTCTCCTGAACAACTGGCATGTTTTAACTTGAGGACATTCTGAGCATATCTTCTTATTCTACAGTTCTCATTACAATACTTTGCGTCAAATCTGTGGCCCATCTCTAACCAGGTCAAGAATCTACTTCATCCATTTTTTGTTCAAATCTTGCTCCTGCTTTCATGTCAACTTTTTACCTTCTGTGCTTTGTCCTATTTTCACATGGAAGTATTTTATATTAGTTTATTTTATTTCGTCGTTATGAAGTAATTGCTTTAAATTCTGCCTATAACAAGAAGTGATCTAAGGAAAGAAATAAAAATCCAAATATAAGATTATTCAGTCAAAACATGACTTTGAGAATGAAGGATTAACTTAAAAATAATAAACTCATAAACTATGGTAATGTATGAAACAACATAATTATACCTACTATTTTCTCATTGTTGTTGGTATTAAGCAAAGCATTTGCCTGTTATTTATAAGAAATGGGAAAACTACGATAAACTGTCTGTTTATAGGAATGAATATTCTTTTTTTTTTTTTTTACTACCACTTTATATGTGCTATATGCCAGACATTATGCTAGATCTGGGGGTAAAAAGATGAATAAGACATATTCTTCACCCTCAGTTACAGATAATTGCTATACAGAGTGATTAGTGCTATAATAGACACTTGTACAGGACCTTCTAAGTTTAACACAGTAAAACTATGGAATGCTTCGCCTTTAAAGTCAGATGGACCTGAATTTAAGATAATTCTTCAATGTGTCATTTTCCTAGGGCTGCTATAACAAATTAACACAAACTGGGTACCTTAAAACTCAGAAATTTATTCTCTCATAGTTCTGGAGGCCAGAAATCTAAAATCAAATTGTCATCAGAGTTAGTTCCTTCTGAAAGTTCAGAGGGAAAATCTATCCCATGCCTCTCTCTAGCCCCTGGTGGCTCTAGAAATCCTTGATGTTTCTTGGCTTGTGGATGCATCGCTCCAGTCTCGGCCTCTGTTGACTTTGTTCCCTGGGTGTCTTGGTATGCTCACGTGGCCTTCTAGTAAGGACATCAGTCATTGGATTTAGTACCCACCTAAAATTATATCTGCAAAGACCCTATTTACAAATAAGGTCATATTCCGAGATTCTGAACAGACATGAAATATGGAGGAATACCATTCAACCCAGTCTATTCACTTACTAGTTACATGAGTTTAAATGAAAATTTTCCTATTCCTCATAAATTCCTCTGTAAAATGGAGTAGCTATCACCTAAGTTGTTAGGATATTTAAATAAAACATATAAAATACACAGCATGCTATTTGACACAAAATAATTGCTGAATAAATGCCAGCCAGTAATAGTTTTGAGAACTATTTAACCCAATTCTTCCTTGTAATGATAATGCTGTGTTAACTAGTATTCGGGAAGTATACCGAGTGTATTTTTCAGTCTACTATATCCACCCAGCTGAATCATTTAGATTATTCCAAAAACTGCGTAGAAAATTGTTAACCAAAACTTTCCGATGAGTATTGGTGTGCTAAGCATTGTATAATGATAAGGATCAGAAATCTCAAAGTCATGTGTCAGAATGTGTGCATTTGGAAATAGGTCACTTAAATTTTATCTTTAGAACAGGTACAACTATTTTCAACTTCTCTACTGAACTTTACTTAAGCAATGACTCTTTTAGTCAGTGTGATAAGGTTATAAATAAGAGAGCCATTCTGATCTCCAAGATCCAATTTCTCATTAAATCAAGAAAATTATTACCTGAACATTTTCGTCTGCTTGATTGTTTATTTTTAATAGACCTTACTTTTTAGAGCAGTTTTAGGTTTATAGAAGTGTTGAGCAGAAGGTACAGAGATTTCCTATCTGTTCCCTGCCCTCACACGTACATATCCCACACATATCCCTCATTATGAACATCTCCCACCAGAGTGGGACAAGTGTTGCAACTGATGAAACTACATTAACACATCATTTATCATCCAGAGGCCATAGTTTATATTAGGGTTCACACCTGGTGTTTTATTTTTTGGGTTTGGACAAATTTGTAATAACATATATCTACAGTTATAACATCATAAAGGGTAGTTTCATTGTCCTAAAAATCTGCGCTCTGCCTGTTCATCGCTCCCTCCCCACAAAGCCATGGCAACCACTGACATTTTTACTGTCTCTATAGTTTTTCTTTTACCATAATGTCATATAGTTGGAATCATTCAGTTTGTAGTCTTTTCAGGTTGACTTCTTTCACTTAGTAATATGCATTTACGGCTTCTTCATGACTTTTCCTGGCTTGATAGCTCAATTCTTTTTAGTGATGAGTAATATTTCATTGTCTGGGATTGTACTATAGTTTATCCGTTCACCTACTGAAGGACACCTTGGCTGCTTCTAAAATTTGGCAATTATGAATAAGCTGCTATAAACGTCCATTTGTAGGTTTTTGTGTGGACATTTTTTTCTACAACTTTGGGTAGATACCAAGGGCCATAATTTCTGTATCCTATGGTAAAATGTGTTGAGTTTTGTAAGAAGTTGCCAGACTATATTCCAAAGTGGCTTTAACATTTTGTATTCCCACCAGCAGCAGATGAGAGTTCTTACTGCTCCACATCCTCACCAGCATTTGGTGTAAGTGTTTTGAATTTTGGTCATTCTAATACATGTGTAGCGGTGTCTCATTGTTGTTTTAATTTGCATTTTCTGGATTACTGCGATTGGAGTATCTTTCCATATGCTTATTTGCCATCTCTATATCTTCTTTTGGTGAGGTGTCAGTTCACATCTTGGGCCCATTTTTTAATCAAGTTGTTCATTTCCACATTGTTCAATTTTAAGAGTTCTTTGTATATTTTGGATAACAGTCCTTAATCTTATATGTCTTTTGTAATATTTTCTTCCAGTCTGTGGTTTGTCTTTTCATTCTCTTGATATTGTCTTTCACAGAGCAGAAGTTTTTAATTTTAATAAAGTTGAGCTTTCATGGATCATGTTTTTGGTGTTGGATTTAAAAAATCGTTGCCATATCCAAGATCATTTAGGTTTTTATCTATGTTACCTTCTAGGAGTTTTATAGGTTTGCATTTTACATTTAGGTCTGTGATCCATTTTGAATTAATTTTTGTGAAAGGTATAACATCTGAGTCTAGATTTATTTTTTGTTTGTAAATGTCGAGTTGGTCTAGCACCATTTTTTGTAAAACAATCTTTGATGTATTATATTGTCTTTGCTCCTCTGTCAAAGATCAGTTACCTATATTTATGTGGGTCTGTTTCTTGGCCGTCCATTCTGTTCCATTGATCTATTTGTCTATTCTTTTATTACTGTAGCTATAGCAAGTCTTGAAGTTGAGTATTATCTGTTTTCCCACTTGGTTCGTCTCCTTCAATATTAGGTTGGCTCTTCTGAGCTTTTTGCCTCTCCATATAAACTTTAGAATCAGTTTGTTGATATCCACAAAATAATTTTCTGGGATTTTGATGGGGATTGTATTGAATCTATACATCAAGTTGAGAAGAACTAATATCTTGACATTATTGAGTCTTCCTATACCTAAACATGGAATATCTCTCAATTTACATAGTTATTCTTTTATTTTTTTATCAGATTTTTGTTGTTTTCCTCATATAGATCTGGTATGTACATAGTTTGTCAGAATTATACCTAAGTATTTGATTTTCAGGGGAGTGCAAATGTAAATGTTATTTTGCTTTATTGTTAAGCTCCATTTGTTCATTGCTGGTATCTAGAAATGTAATTGACTTTTGTATATTAACCTTGTACTATTGACTGTTTATGTCCCTCAAAAATCATGTGTTGAAATCTAATTCCCAAAGTGATGAAATCAGGAGGCAGGGCCTTGGGGAAGTGATTAGGTCTTGAGAGCAGAGCCCTCCTGAATGGGATTAGAGCCCTTATAAGAGAGACCCGTGAAAGCTCCCTTATTCCTTTCGAGGACACGAGGGGAAGACAGCCATCTACAAACTAGAAAGTGGACCCTCACCAGACAATCATACTGCTGGGGTTTTGATCTTAGACATCCCAGCCTCCAGAACTGTGGGAAATGAATTTCTATTATACATAAGCCACCCAGTCTATGATATTTTGTTATAGCAGCCCTAATACAGGAGGTTGATTTTCTTTTGGAAATTGATCTTATCTATCTAGTCCAATTAAGAAAAGAATCATAAATTAGAACTAACATTTACTGGGTGTCTACTATATGCATGGTGGTGTTCTGGGCACTAGGGAATAAATTAATAAAAATAGACAAATTCTCTACCCTCATGGTATTTACCATCTAGTGGAGAAGATAGATAATATATAAATAAACTTATAATGTCTGGTAATGATAAGTGTTACAGGGGGAGAACAGCAGGGAAGGGAATGAATGAGGCAAGTATGCTCCTTTATATAGGTTGGTAAGAAAAAGCTTTGTGGGGGAGAATATGACATTTCAGGAGAATCACATTTGAAGTTTTGGAGCTGGACTTCCAAGCATCTTCAAAAGTACATTTCAGGAGAAGGGAAGAGCAAAATCAAATAGTCTGAGAGGAGAGGGTACTTGTAATGTTTTAGAAAAAGCAAGGGTCTGGAACAGAGTGGGCTAGGGCAGGTATAGGGGTGAGATAGAATGGACTGGAGGAAATTACATTAGAGATAGTGAGGGTCAGATGAAGGACACATTTTCAACTGAAAATGTGGCCACAGGTTGAATGAGTCAGGTCAAAAAAAAAAAAAAAAAAAGAATGAGGACAAAGTAGATTAGAAGATATTTTGAAAAATATGAGGTTAAGATAGAAAAGAAATAGGAATTAGAAACACAAAGCTACTTAGATCTACTTGATTAAATTTTTGTTTTAAGCTGCCATTCCATGAGTACTCACTCTGTGCTCAACAGCCTGCTCACATCCTGAACATACCTAGTGAGAGAAGAATTATTTGTTTTATTTTATGTGTATAGATTAATTATATAATGAAGGAGTATTGTTAGCAATTGGAAATATGATGAAACAGGCTCAGAGAGGTAAAGAATTTGATCAAGGTTACACAATTATTAAGTGAGCAGAGCCAATATTTTAATCAAGATTTGTCTGATCTCAAGTCCATGTTCTTTATTACTATGATTCATCAAAAAAATTATTTATATAAAGCATATTTTCCCCATGAAGCTTTGAGTTATGCATTCAAAATACTAGTTATCCTCATCACAGACATCACAGCCAAGGTTCCTGTCCCCTTCACGCAGCTCCTATGTCCAGCACCTTTGCTGTACCTATCATAGGGGCTTTACCACCTTCCTCCATGGCCATCTCTCAGGCCAGCAAACTCAATGTCTTCCTCATGGTCTCCTAAGCCCTTGGGGGAAAACTTTTGATGATTAATCTAACCCTGCCACAGGAACCTGTTTGTCTAAAAAATGCTTGTTTGACAATGATGATAATGTGGGTCTCATATGAGAAAATATTTCTTTCATTTCAGGAAGATAAGGTTGACCTGAAGATCCAAGAAAGGACAGGAAAGACATAGTGAGGACAGACACAGTTACAAGAAAGTCAGTGTTCTTAGTACAGTCCTTTTGAGCTAGTAGTCTAGATGCTATCCAGTTTCAATCACTTCTCTCTTGGCTATCATCTCCCAGTCTGTTCCTTCATCATTGACCTGTCAGTAACTTTTTCTTTTTTTTATCAAGGATGTTGACACTATTTTTTTTACCCTTCCTTTTAATAGTTTCCAACACCATAATTAATTTCTATGTGTATGACTCATTTAATACTCTAGGTCAATTTCCTTGATCTACTTTACATTAATAACCTTCACTTCTAACCACTCACATGGTTATCTACACATCTAATAGCTTGAATCCTTAGATTTCTCTCTCAAACAAGCTCTCCACCTCTTCTATCCTCAACTGTAGTAAGTTTGCTTTTTGATTTTATTGCTATCTACCCTTTTCCCAATTTAGTTATTATTAGCTTCCAGTATATTAGAGTCTAAACTTCATTTTCTGCTTATCAGACCCACTATCAATGCTATAAACATCCTCCAAATTTGTTACACCATACTTCAATCTGTTCCAATTCTCCCAGATTTCTGAAATTAACATTAATTTTCACATTTATGGTATTTTTATTACCCTCTGAGCTTACAGCTCAGCATTGCACTTAGGATTCTAACTTTATTTTACATCTTGGATTATAGACTGGGGTTTCCCTTGGTCTGTGCTACCTATAGGCATCTGGATAAATATTCTTCCTGGAATTGTTCAGCCTTGAATCCTATCCTTACCACATCCCTTACAGGTGAAGCTGTTAACTGATTTCAACTAATCCCATATATATGATCTAGGAAGCTCCCTACCCAGTCAGAATCTCAGGGTTCATCATGTCAAGTATATACTCATCAACCCACTTAATTCTCTTACTCTCTTGACTATTTAGGAGAGTGTATACTCCATTAATCCCTAAATCTAGCTCACTCTACTGATTCTTTCCTCTAACTTTGTTCCAGGATTTCTAACACTATTAAAGAAAATTGCATAATGATTTTGGTTGGGCTCTATTAATTATTCTCAATGAGATAAATTCTTTTGCTCATTCTTAGTCACTTACGTATTATTTTCAGTAACAATTTAAAAAGCAAAACATATTTTTTTTTTAAAAAAATATGGTTCTTCTCAAGTTCCTGATTCACAAAAAATGATAACCTAGTTTTATGTAACCTAGAGTTTGTATGTCTTATAGGAATACCCTTAAATTTACTATTTACTCTCTGTAACACAGTCTTCATTTATCATGTTTCTCTATCCCTTTTGTATCAGCCAAAGTTTTTTGGCTAGAATGACACAAATGGCTCTCTGGAAGAAAAATGGAATTTACTAGAAGGATAGTGTGAGATTATAGTATCAAAAAGAATCCTGGGGATATGGAGTTGGAAATTTGCAGAAACCAAGGAAGCCTCAGAGAGAATTATAAAAGTATCTTTGATGACAAAAACATCTTTGTGTTCCAGGCCTGACCTCTGGGGTGAATCCAGTTGTTTCTAGCCTCTTGTCACTCTGCCCACCAATAAACTTTCAGGAATAGTGTCCAAGTGACTTAGTGTGAGTTACAGAAATTGGCTAAGTGGAAGCAAGGTTTCCAATCACACAGCCCTCAAACTATAACCAATGCAGAAGTAGTACTTCCCCCAAGAGACTCAGGGTGGTGTGAAGTAGGGAAACTGAATGTTCTGCAGTCAAAACACAATAAAAATCCACTATTCTTTCTGTCTCTGAGAAAGAATTGGTTCTACTATTTTCTAATTCTCCCATAGTGTTCTTTATTCAAACCCTTGCAGGATTTCTTCTTAACCTTCTTCTCCAATATAGTCTTAAGCCTGGATCTTTTTTTTTTTTAATTTGTAGAAACCATTATACATTCTAGTCCTCCAAATTATAGACCCTGAAGTCGTCTTTATGTCTTTTATTTATCACCATTGCCTAGTTAATTTTTAAGTTTTACTGATATTATGTGAAAAATACCTCTCCAATTGAGTTTCTTCCTCTTAGCCTCACTTTGAACTGTCATGCTGCCATGGACTGTTACAGTAACATCTTAGATGACTTTTATTCCTACAAATGTTACCAATCTAGTTTTTGATATTGTCTTCAGAATTATTTTTCTAAAGTACTCAAAATACCAAAGGAAAAATCAGTAATCTTATCATGATGCTTTCTTGTTTTAAAAAACTTCAGTGGCTTTTTAGCAGCTCCTTGATAATGTCTAATCTTTATTCAGTTATTCAGGGCCCTAACTCATTTGGCTCAACTTACCCTTTCTAGAGTCAACTCCCTCCATTTTTCTTTAAACATCCTCCTAAGACCTCGTGTTTATGTTTGCACTTATTGTTTATTATGGATATTATAATGGTTTCCCAACAAACCTCTCAGTAGTAATCATGGACTTGGAGGGAAAATGGCTCTATATCCAGGTTCAGAAGTGGCCCTGATTACTTTCATTCAAACATGATAATCCATTTCTACTTGTCATTTTGAACAATTCATATAAATCAGGTTTAACTCAATTAGTCTATGGCATATTAATGGCCAAAGTAACTGATTTAAGAAGAGGTTTAGGTCTGAGAAAGAAGGACACCCACTCTTCTGAGAGCTTTCTTCTTATCTCTGAATATTGTAATACGAGGATTTGAATTATTCTTTTTCCTTCGCCCATTTTTATTTTTTAAATTAATTTATTTTTTCCCTGTCTACCACTCCCCTTCACTCTCCCCACTACCCTCTGGTAACCACTAGTCCATTGTCTATGTCCATGAGTCTCTGTTTGTTTGTCCTGTTCATTTGTTGCTTTTAAGTTTATATCTCACGTATAAGTGATATCATGTGATTTTCAACTTTTTCTGTCTGGCTCATTTTGCTTAATATGATTATCTCAAGGTCCATCCATGTTGTTGCAAATGGCAGAATTTCATCTCTTCTTATGGCTGAGTAATATTCCATTGTATATATGTACCACAGCTTCTTTAACCAATCATCTACCATAGGACACTTCGGTTGCTTCCATGTCCTGGCCACTGTGAATAATGCTGCTATGAACATCGGTGTGCAAATATCTTTTTGGATATGGATTTTCAAGTCTTTGGGGTAAATATCCAGTAGAGTGATTGCTGGATCATATGGCAGATCAATTCTTAGTTTGTTCAGGAACCTCCATACTGTTTTCCATAGTGGCTATACCAATTTGCAGTCCCACCAGCAGTGTACGAGGGTTCCTTTTCCTCTGCATCTGCTCCAGGATTTGTTATTACTTGTCCTCTTGATTATAGCTATTCTAACAGATGTGAGATGGTATCTCATTGCGGTTTTGATTTGTATTTCTCTAATAGCTAGCGATGTTGAACATATTTTCATATATTTGTTGGCCATTTGTATGTTCTCTAGGGAGAAATGTCTGTTCAAGTCCTCTGCCCATTTTTTGATTGGATCATTTGTTTTTTTATTACTATTGAGTCGTATGAATTCTTTGTATATTTTGGATATTAGTCCCTTATTGGAGGCGTTGCTTGCAAATATGTTTTCCCATTCAGATGGTTGTCTCTTTACCTTATTGACAGTTACTTTTGCTGAGCAGAAGCTTTTTAGTTTGATGTAGTCCCCTTCATTTATTTTAGCTTTTACTTCCCTTGCCTTTGAGGTCAAATTCATAAAATCCTCTTTAAGTCCAAGGTCCTTGAGTTGAGTTCCTATGTTTTCTTCTATGCATTTTATTGTTTCAGGTCTTATATTCAGGTCTTTAATCCATTTTGAGTTAATTTTGGTGTATGGTGATAAACAACAGTCTAGTTTCATTCTTTTACAGGTGGCCTTCCCGTTTTCCCAGCACCATTTATTGAAGAAGCTTTCCTTTCTCCACTGTATGTTTTTGGCGTTTTTGTCAAAAATGATTTGCCCATATAAATATGGGTTTACTTCTGAACTCTCGATTCTGTTCCACTGGTCCGTGTGTCTACTTTTCTGCCAATACCATGCCGTTTTGATTACTGTCGCTTTGTAGTATAATTCGAAGTTGGGCAGAGTGATGCCTCCAGCCTCATTCTTTTTTATCAGGATGGCTTTGGCAATTTGGGGTCTTTTGAGCGTCCATATAAATCTGATGATTTTTTGTTCCATTTCTTTAAAAAGTGCTGATAGGATTTTGATGGAGATTGCATTAAATCTATATAACGCTTTAGGTAATAAGGTCATTTTAACTACATTGATTTTTCCAATTCAAGAACACAGAATATCTTTCCATTTCCTTGTATCTTCTTCAATTTTTTTTAATAGGGTCTTGTAGTTTTCATTATATAGGTCCTTCACATGTTTCATTAGATTTATTTCTAGATATTTTATTCTTTTTGTCACTATTGAGAAAGGAATTATTTTTTTCACTTCTTTTTCTGACACTTCATTATTAGAGTATAGGAACGCTATGGATTTTTGAACATTGATTTTGTATCCAGAAACTTTACTGTATTTGCTTATTGTTTCTAGTAATGTCTAGTATTGTTTCTAGTAATTTGGGTTTTCTATGTAGAGAATCATGTCATCCACAAATAGTGACAATTTGACTTCTTCATTTCCTATTTGGATGCCTTTTATGTCTTTCTCTTGCCTGATTGAACTCACTAGGACCTCCAATGTTATACTGAATAACACTGGCAATAGTGGACAGCCTTGCCTTGTTCCTGATCTTGGAAGTTTTTAGTTTTTCACCATTAAGTATAATGTTGGCTGAGAGCTTGTTATATATAGCCTTTTTTATATTAAGGTATTTTCCTTCTATACTGATTTTGTTAAGTGTTTCGATCATAAATGGATGCTGTATCTTGTCAAAGGCTTTTTCTGCAACTATTGATATGATCATGTGATTCTTATTTTTTAATTTGTTTATGTGATATATCGCATTAATCTATTTGCATATGTTGAACCATCCCCATGACTATGGGATGAAGCCCACTTGATCATGGCATATAATCTTTTTAATATGTAGCTGTATTCGGTTTGCTAGTATCTTATTTACGATTTTTGCATCTGTGTTCACAAGAGATATTGGTTTGCAGTTTTCTTTTTTGCGTGTTATCTTTACCAGGTTTTGGTATCAGGGTAATATTGGCCTCATAAAATGAGTTGGGAAGTATTGCCTCCTCTTTGATTTTTTGGAAGAATTTGAGGAGAATAAGTATTAAATCTTCTTTGAAAGTTTGGTAGAATTCACTAGTGAAGCCATCTGGTCTTGAACTTTTACTTTCTGGTAGATTTCGATGATTGTTTTAATTTCCATGCGACCTATTTAGATTTTCCAGTTCTTCTTAATTCAGCCTAGGAAGGTTGTATTTTTCTAAGTACTGGTCCATTTCTTCTAGGTTATTAAATTTGGTGTTATATACTATTTCATAGTATTTTTGTATGGTCCTTTGTATTTCTGCAGTGTCTGTCATAATTTCCCCTCTTTTATCCCTCATTTTGTTTATTTGTGTCCTTTCTCTTTTTTCTTTAGTGAGTCTAGCCAGGGATTTGTCAATTTAATTAACCTTCTTAAAGAACCAGCTCTTTGTTGCATTTATTTTTTCTATTGTTTTTTTTTTTTCTTTTCAATTTCATTTATTTCTGTTCTAATTTTGATGATTTCTTTCCTTCTGCTGACTAGGCTTCATTTGTTCTTTCTTTTTCTAGTTTTTTAAGATGAAGCGTTAGGTTGTTTACTTGGGCTCGTTCTTATTTTTGGAGGTAGGCCTGTAATGATATGTCTGACCTTTCCTCTTATGATCGCTTTTGCAGTGTCCCAAAAGTTTTGATATGTTGTACTATCATTATCATTCATTTATATGTATCTCTTGACTTCTTTTTTTATTTCTTCTCTGACCTAGTTATTCTTCAGTAGTATGTTGTTTAATCTCCATGTGTTTGTGGTTCTTCCTGCTTTCTTTTTGCAGTTGATCTCTAATTTTAAAGCATATGATCAGAGAACATAGTTGGTATGATTTCAACCCTCTTATATTTGTTGAGGCTATCTCTGTGTCCCGGTGTGTGGTCAGTTCAAGGATTTGAATCTTGATAGCATTACAGCAGTTTTGCTCTGATAAAGGAAGCCAGCCTGAGGACAAAGCCACTCCAAAAGATGCGGTACCATAGAGAAAGAAAGCCGGAACAACTGAACAAAGCAATTATGAAGCCTATTTGGGTCAAGACCTCCAGTTGTATGAGTCAATGTGTTTTGCCATTGACTAAACCATTCTGAGTCAGATTTTCTATTACTAGCTATTCAAAACATTCTGATACTCTGTTGTCCATGATTAGGACACTCTCTACCCCCCAGTTCTTTAATTGGAAAAATATATTTTTCTTTGAAGGCAAGCTAAATGTCATAATCTCTGAAGCTTACTTTATCCCATGAGCAACAATCATTTTGGCTTTTATTCTCCCACTGTATTTTGTTCTTCTAGCAGTCATTCATATTTATTGAGCATTTTGTATGTACCAGATTCTTTTATAGGCACTGTTAACACAGAAATAAGCAAGTTGACAGAAGTCTCATCCTCACAGAGTTTATATTCTAGAGAGTAATACAGAAACTAATCAATAAAATCTTAAAGTGTGGAAGGATATAAAGTATTATGGAGATAAATAAAACTCAGAAAAGGAGATAGTGCTAGGAAGAGACTGCAATGTAAAATAAGATTGTCAGGGACAGTCTCACTAAAAGGGAGGAATTTCAGCAAAGATTTAAAAGGGGAAGAAAGTAGGGGGATATCTGAGGTGGGGGAGAAGGCAGTAATGTATATGTTATGTTCAGTGTCAGTGTATCATTGAAGAGCAAGAACATCAGTGTGATGGAATAGGAGTGAAGGAGGATGAGAACAATAGTAGAGGGTAGTCAAGTTAAAAATGGAGGCCAGATCATAAAAGACCATGTAAGCCAAGCCATCTGAATACAGAGCAGAGAACTGATAGGATCTGACTTCTCTTCTTAAAGGCTCATTCTGGTCACTGGATTTAGAATAAACTTTGGGGAAATATTTAGCACACTATATAATTATTAGTTCTTTTGTTTATCTCTGGCATCTCTTCTTCTTTTGATTGCAAAAACTATAGCTTGTTTATCTTAATGTGCTTGTGTCTTGTCAGTGTTTGAAAGATTTAAAGAGCAATCGTATATTTACTGAATTAGTTCCATTTTTTTCATCAAGCATAAGAGAAGTGTATATATCAAATGCAGTCTGAGAAGATTACATTAAGCTTAATTTCATAGAAGAGCAACACTAAATTGATAAAAGCAGTACAGTGTAGAAAAGGAAAAAGAGAGAGAGAGAGAAGTTAAACAAACTTGCACATAGGTAAATAAAAATAGGGTACAGTTTTAAAATAAAAAATAATTTGTCCGTATATTTTTAAACAAATTAAGATCTAAGGGAGTACAGAATTCTAGTTTAATCAAGTATATTAATTAAATATCTAAAATGATATCAACTATACTATAATGCTGTCTGTCTCCATTAAAATTAAGGTATTGCTGAAACATTGGAAAGTTAGTCATTTCCCACATGGCATAAACTAACCATCAGATAAGTATCCCATAGTTAAATAAACTTGTCCCTTGAATCTAAATCAAATCGTTTAAGGCATGTGTGTTACTTCCAGATACAAATTTGCAACTTCAATGAATTTTCAGACAACTCCTAGGTTTCTCTGAATTTATTCTTTTGCACCATCATTTGTCTGGTGTTTGAAAAGCTGTATTCACAAGTTCAGCTGGAAAATATTTATAAGCCCTATGGTGCCAAGCACTGGCAAATGTCTTCCCCGGACATGTGCTGAAAGGAAAAAGCCACACAACTGCTCTCCTCCCACATAATTCCTCTGGCTCATTGAAATTGGATGACCTTCCTGGGAACTCTTTACTGTGGCCTCCGTGGGTGCCAAAAGCCCAAGAAAGCTTGCTGAGTTGTTCTCATTCAAATACTGAGCTTGCTGGGTTCTCATTCAGGCACCTTTAGACACACTTCCTTCTTGCTCAGCAAAACTGCTAATTGGCACAGGAAACATACCAGCTTTGTCCATTTTCTATAGAAGTTGGAAATGCTTCCACCTGATTGTGCAGACAGAATTATATTTTCAATAGTATGAATGCCCTAGACCTTTCAATAATAACTTTAGGAATAAAATAATATACATAATGCAGTTAGTTAGTCTTAAACAGTCTCATGCCACAGAATAAATGGTTTCAAGCAAGAATCAGAAATTGGGGCCTAAAAAATGGGTGCTTGGGATATAGTTATTTAAATTTGATCTGTACATAGTGCCTTTCTGTTCCTACGCTTTTAACCTTAATTGGTCAATTTGCCCTATTATACATTTAATCTGTTTGCTATTCGTTATAAATAAGAGGGACTGTTATGGTTGGTCTCCAAGGAATATTTTTTTATCAACTCAAGAAAGGGTGTGACATTGCCAAGAGTGAAGAAAATTGTCCTCGTATTTGTTGTTGGCAAAGAGCCCATGTCTCCCATATGTATGAAAGAAAAAAAAAAAACTTTCTAATTTGTATTTTTAGTTCTTCCTTGCTTCTAATGGACTTCTAGAGAGTGACAGGCAAAAAGGAGATATAATTACTCATGAGAGCACTTGAGCTGGCTGTTGAAATTAGTGAAACCCTTTTAAGCCAGTCTTAACATTTTGAATGTTTATTTACATAAGGTAATTTATATAAGCTAAGTTGCCAAAACTTACCTTGAATTCTTTGTGTATATATGTGTATATCTTTGAATTCAAGTAGATGCATATAGGCTTTGTGAGTCTTTAGAGGATAATGGTGCTCTTTAGCTGTGATGTTTCATACTTTAGTTGGAATGTTTTATATCGAATATGTTGCCATGAGAAAATCCATTCAAAATATCATTAAAATAAGAGGTTATTAATATTTTGCTTAATGTTTCTAATTACATATTGTAAGTTTTTGGAGTATTCACTGAGAGCAAGATAGCAATTCATGACAGCACTGTCTTTGAGTTTAAAAGATCATGACAGGATTACTGAACAGATTGCTGGTTGTGTATAGAAAATCCAGTCATTACTAGTCTTTACTGTACTTTATGTATAAGAAGTTCATTCATGCTGCCCTTTTTCTAGTGTCAGAAAGTATTTGATTCATTGAAATTCTGTGTGCCTACAATATGTCCAGAACTGTGATAAATAGTTGAATGGATAAAAAAGAAGTCTCCTGGAGAACTTTTGTTTAGATCTTTTTTGGATTGTGATTTCTAATTTTTGCCAAGTTGTTTTGTTGAAATTAACTTTTAAAGAATAGTTTCAAAGGGTAATATTTTATGCTTCCCCAAATTAAAAATTCATTAATTTATGAAACAAAACTAAAAACAATTTTCAAGATCACAGAAAGTCAAAGGGTTGGTGCTTGAGAAGAAACAAAATGACAGATAAAATAGAATTGACAGTTTTAGAAATAGAGTCCAAATACACATGGGGATTTAATGTGTGACAAAGCTGTTATTTCAAAGCAGTAGAGAAAGATCAATGATTTAATAGGCAGTATTAAGACAGCAGCTAGCCATTTAGATGAAAATCAAGCCGTATTTCTATCTTGGAGCCCCAATAAATTCTTGGTAAAATAACGATTAATAATTAATGATAATAATAATGTAAAAGAAACTCTAATGAATTAGAAAAAGTTTGGATATAATCTTTTTATTTAGTGTCATGAAATGTGTAAAGTCAGTTTAAACATAAAATATTGCCTACAGGCTATAAAAAAAAGAAAGTGACAGAATTGACTATATAAAAATTTAAAGTATGTAGGCAGCAAAAGTATTAAAATGTCAAAAGAAAAAAGACAAACTGCTGAAACATAAAATAAGCAAAAAGCTAATTTCCTATATATGCAAAAATAAATTCATAAAACAATAAAAAGATAACACCTGAAAAAAAAATTGGCAAATATATAAACAGAGAGTTCACAGAGAAAGAAATATAAATGACCAATAGTCATTTATGCCACAAATGTGTGCTAAAAACCTACATATGCCAGGATTATTGAAGTTATGTGGAATAAAGCAGAGAACAAAACAGATACAAATTTCTATACCCAAGTACATTCAATCATGAGGGATGGTGGTAGAGAAGATCTAATTAATAATTAGATACTGTGTTAGAGCCATGGTTCCCAAACTGTGTGTCAAGGCACCCTAAGATACTACAGCAAAATTATTGAGATGATGTGAGTTTATCTAAATTTTCAAGTCAATATCTATCAGACAATATACAAATTACTAGCTGAGGTAGCGCAAAATTTTAACATTAGATCATTCTAAATTTTGGTGACATATCTTTTCTAAGTCAGCTTTTCAGTGGTTGCTGTGATAACAAGAAAATATTGCATAAAAATCAGTGTGCATCAGGAAAGGAAGGTCGTGTTGTCCATTATGATTCTAAGTGTTGACAAGCCATTCAAGGCCCCACAGGCACACACATCTCATTAGTAAGTAATTAAGATTAATTAAGAATGAAACATAAATGTTATTTTCTTTTGACTTATATGTATTATTTATTTCAAGTGGTTATTAAGTCGTTAGGACATAAATATTTATTCAGTTGTTTGGCCCTAACTATTTAATAAAGGGAATTGTTAGATATTTCTTTTGGCCAGAGTTGCTATGAAAATATTATTGAGAGACTAAGAGCACCATGAACTAAGTTTAAGAACCTCTGTATTATAGGAGATAAGTGCTATGAAAAAAAAATTCAGAACACACTAAATTGGTCTGAGTCCTGAGAGTAGAAGGGGATGAGCTGCTAATTTAAATAGGGTATATAGGTTGAGCTTCACTGAGAAGGTGATATTTGAGCAAAGCTTTGAAGAGGTGAGGGAGTAAAACCCATGGCTGGATATACAAAGCAGGACTATTCCAAGCAGAGGGTACAGCCAGTGCAAAAGTCGCAAGATGGGAGTGTGTTTAGAACATCTGAGGAGTGCAGTGCGACTAGTGTAGAGTGAGCAAAAAGGAAAGTGGTAGGGAGGTAAGTTCAAGTAGGGGTCAAGAAGGCAAGCCACAGAAGCCATTAAAGAAATCTGGCTTTTGCTCTGAGAGAAATACAGTCATTGCATTTTAAAGCTTTTTAGATATACTTACAGTCCAAAATGAATGGTTTAGTTAAAAAAAAGAAAATTCAGCTCTTCTGATATTTCAATAAACTACATATACCAGATAAAGTTGAGATATATAAAGTTTGAACTATTATTATGTATATTTCAAAATTCATGTGCTTTTTAAATAAATAAGTGTATCTATTTGTCTTAGAAAACTTAACTTTCTATCTTTGAAGTGACACATTTAATGACATTATTGCTTAGAATGTAAAGTTGTCCTTCAGAATATTATAAGCTACATACAAATGTTTCATTCTCTACTCCGTTTTTTCCCCCCAAAAGAAACTCTTCCAGAGCTTAAGCAGAGCAGTGCCCAACATTAAATTAAAAAACAACTGTGCATAAGTAGAGGAAGATAATTTATTTTATAGTTTTTACCATCACACATCTAAAGAGTTATAAATAGTGAGTTATTTTTAAACAGTAGTCTTTAAGATTACTTTCTAAAAGCTTTTAGAATAAGTGTTAACACATTTTAAAATATTTTAAATGACAAATACTTTACATTATATGATTACATGAGTATGTTTAATTACATACATTATCTACTTTTACCTGAGATTAAAATTCTAGAGACTTTATGTCCCAACATAAATACCATGCTTGAGTGAGTTTATCTCAGAATGAGATAGAAACTAAAATCGCTTTTTTTATATATATGTACATTATATATATGTATATGTGTACATATATATATGTGTATATATGTATATGTGTGTGTGTATATATACTTTTTTTCCCTCCAAAGTACTAGAGTACTAACAAAGAAAACTCAGAGAGATATGCAAAGCATTCCAAGATATCCTTTCCTTAGGGACATCTACTGATAATAGAACTGCCAGCTAAAAGGTAGAACTTTCAACAAATTCTCAGGGCTGGTGAGCAGACATTGGCCTCAAGGCTTTCCAAGGAGTTGAGCCCTGGTTAAAAAAAACAAAAACAAACAAACAAAAAAACCCAAGCCTTGAGTTGGGTCCCTGAAAGTGTACTACAGTGAAAAGAAATAGGTAGACCATCCTAGGGACCCAGATTTTGTTTAAAAGGTCTCAATTCCTGATTAGATTAAGGCAATCAGTGGTAAGAGGGCTGATTTTGCTGTTCAGAGGGTATTTGGCCATATCTGAGATTTTCTTTTATTGTTATATTGGAGGTGGGCAGGGGGAGGTGCTACTGGCACCTAGTGGGTAGAGACCAGGGACGCTATCGATAATCATAAAATACACAGGTTAATCCTCATAAAAATTTTTTTCAGTTAACAATGTTAGTAGTGCTGAGGTTCAGAAACCCTAGATTAAGGAAATTTGGAACTGCTAGTGTCCCTAGCTGCCTCTGGAAACTAATAAAATCTTCTTAGGATGAAAATAATACTTTTCTGGAATTCAAGCTATATCTAAAACTGATTGCATAAAGTGTTAATGGGAAGCCAAAAATCATCAGTGACATGAGGAGGTAAAACAATGAGATCAAAATGAAAAGAAATACATGCACATACATAATGAAATTATCTCATGAATTTTACATTTTTAACTTTTTCATTATGGAAAATTTAAAACATATACAAAATAGGAAAAAATTACACAATAAAAATAAAAATAAAAATTCACATATCATTCAAGAATAATAACAATAAACATCAACTCATAAACATTCTTGTTTCATCCATACTGCTCTGCCACCACTGAATTATTCTAAATTTTCATAAGATTTCACTTGTAGGTATTTTAACATCTCTAAGAGATTAAAGAATCTTTTAAAAAATATATGTTATGGACTGAATGTATTTCTCCAAAATTCACATGTAGAAGTCCTAACTTCTAATGTGATCATAGTTGAAAATGGGGCCTTTGGGAGGTATCTAGAATTAGATTAGGTCATGAGGGTAGGGTCATATGACGAAATTAGTACCCTATGAGAAGAGACACCAGAGAGATTGTTCTTCTCTCTCTCCATGCACACAGAAAAAAGGGGTTATGTAAGCATACAGCCAAAGAGCAATGGTCTGCAAATCAGGAAGACAGCCTTCCTTCTCCATACTCTGACTGTGCTGGCACCCTGATCTCAGACTTCTAGCTTCCAGAAATATGGGAAAATAAATTTCTGTTGTTCAAGCCTCTCAGTATTTTGTTATGACAATCTAAGCTGAAGAATTTAATATATAGTAATACCATTATCACGCCTTAAAAACCAAACTTTTATTATTATTATCTAGCCAGAGTTTTAATTTCCTGAATTGCTTCATATCCTTTTTCTAGTTGGATTGTAAAAATTAGGGGCCAAACATGGTTCCTAAAGCTAATCTAAAAAATTAATTTATTCAGAGTTTAGCTTCTTTCATCCCATAGGAGTCAATTATCTCCTCCCCCCATAGATAATTATTTTATGATTTAACATTCCGTATTTTAGATATAAGCAAAGATTTACATCATTATCTTCATAATACTTTCCAATTTCTAAGATAAATAATAGCATATTTACATTTTCTTTTACTGCTTTTAATGTGATATTTTTTGTTTATGTAACAGAGTAATTTAAATTTATTTCTTCACTCATATTTATTGACGTTGTTTCATATCTATTTTTTATTTAAGTAGTTTCTCAGTTCTTTAATAAACACAAAAATGACAGAAAAAGATCTTTTATATCTATTTTGTATGTTCAAATAGGAGTAATTTCTCAGTTTTTTTAATAAACCATTCCAAAACATTTTTCCAAATTGGAGTTTAATAACATATCTGAATTTTATTAACTTTTTTCTTCTCATGTGTTTTGACTGTTTGAGCCTTTAATATATATATATGTTAGAAGTCTTCAAAAAGTCATATCCAACAGCTTTATACTGGGAGAGCATCTTGTTACACAGAATCTCTTTAGAAAGTCCAAGTTTGTGTGTGTTTAAAATAAACTATCAACAAGAAGAACTTGAAAAAAAGTATGTAACAGTTGCAAAATACCAAAGTAATCACCAATTTCAGGTATTGTGGAGGCTTTTATTCTGATTAGATTAAAGGAATGCACTGAGGAAGATGCATACTCTGTGTTCTCACGCATTTTTAAAAAATACAGCTGCTCTGTGAAAAACTCTAAGACGATGAAAAGACAAACCACAGACTGGTAGAAAATATGTGCAAAACACATACCTGACATATGACTTGTATCTAAAATATACAAAGAACTCTTAAAATTCAACAATAAAAAAAAGTCCAATTTAGAAATGGACAAGAAATTTGAACAGATACCTTGCCAAAGAAGATATGCAGATGGTAAATAAGCATATCAAAAGATGTTCAACATCATTTGTCATTAGGAAACTGCAAATTAAAACAGTAATTATATACCATTACCAGCCTACCAGAATAGCCAAAATCCACTCCCTAAAATGACAATAAATTGCTGGCAAGGATGTGGAGTCGCAGATCTTCTTATTCAGAGCTGCTGAGAACGCAAAACGGTACATCCACTTTAGAAGATGGTTTAGCAGTTTCTTACAAATCTTAGCATACTCTTACAATACAGTCTAGCAATAGTGCTCCTAGGTATTTACCCAACTGATATGAAAACTTATGTCCACACACAAATAAATGTTTATAGCAGTTTAATTCATAATCACCTCAAACTGGAAACAACCAAGATGTCATAATAGGTGAATGGATAAACAAATTGTGACCCATCCATACAATGGAATATTATTCAGTGATAAAAAGAAATGAACTATCAAGCCATGAAAGACATAGATGGATCTTGAATACATACTGCTAAGTGAAAGACGCCAGTCTCAAAAGGCTATGTACTGTAAGGTTTCAATTATATAACATTCTGGAAAATACAAAAATTTTAAAGGTAATAAAAAATTAGTGCTTTTCAGAGGTTCAGAGGGAGGGGAGGAATGCTAAATACCTAAAACACAATGGATTTTTTTTTTTAGGACACTGAAACAATTCTGTATGATACTATAATGGTGGATATGCAACATTATAGATTTTCAAAACCAGTACTAAAACCAGAAGCCTAAAATATGTGTTCTTACATACAAATTTTCTGGTTCTATAAATACAACCATTTTGTTAAATTCTATTGTTTCCTCAACGTTAAGAGGAAAAAAAATGGTTTGTTTAAAATTATGTACTCCACATTACTGAGTATTTTATGTTTTGACAAGGCATTAATGAAACCTGAATCCTTCACCTACAATTTTACACACCAGGTAACTGATGGTTTTGAGAATTTTCTACAAACTGGCTTTGTCCATTTATTTCAAGCCATGTTTCTCTTCCATTACCCATACACTTCTGGTGCCAGGTCCATTGGACTTGTTTGCATTATGATCCAGCCTCTGGCCACGCACCTTTGGGTGATGGTGCCCTAGTGAATTGGCACGGTTGTCAGTGGGAGTGTTGCTGAAAGCTATTCCCATGCCAAAACGTCTGCTAATACCTTAAAGATAAATAGAAGTAGCTGCAAAGTTTATAAAACTATACGATCACAGGAACATATTGCTGGATCCCCTCTTGGGACTTATAAAGAACCTCTACAAGTGACAGGTCCAGAGTTTTGGCTTCTTTAGCTTCTCAGAAAATCAGCCTCTAAAGACTAGAAGTCTTTGAAAGCTCTCTTTTATTTTTTTCAGTTCTCGAAGTGAAATAGCAATCAAGATTATCAGCTAGGAGTGAGAATGGGGAATGAAGTGGGTGGTTTGTGAGAAAAAAATAATGTATGAGTAGTCAGCTATGAGAATGGGAAAGTGAATAGACTCAGGAAATACAACTGTTGCCAGCATTAGGATCAACTTGAAGTTCGTGGGAAGGAATTTACAGAGAAACGAATAGGCATGGCAGTGTATTATGGTCTAGCCATGTTTAGCCATACAAAGTGTAGACAGTGGGTGGAAAATTAGATTTGAGCAGGGGTGTAGTTTACCAAGCAAATATTAGGAAGTGAGAAGGATCAAGGGAGAAGAAGGTGTTTATAATCATTCTCTCAAGGTTTAAGAGAATGATTATAATGTTGCACCGTGGATTTTAACCTGTGTCAGGAGAGGAGAGGGGACATCAATGGTTGACAGTTAGAAAATGCTAGAATCAATAGATTGACAGGCCCAATGAGTTAAAAGATTATTGGTTTTGAGGTCCATGAAGGAGTAAACTGGAAAGATGTAAGTGGTAGTCAGAGAGATACTTCATGGCATTAGGATGGGGATGGGATGCAGTTATGGGTGATGACAAAGTCTACAGGACGGCCATCAGACTGAGGGGCAAGAATGGTGTCAGGGACTGGTTCACTAGGAGAAAATTTCAAGGACTTGGAAGGGCAGAATTTTGAACACACACACACACACACAC
>NW_011888851.1:2015888-2078071 GCF_000151845.1 Pteropus vampyrus
ATGAATTGAGGGCCTTGGAAGCCATGTTGAGAAGTTTGGGTTTTATTCTAAAAATAATGAGAAACCAATTAAGTGTTTGCACTAGAGAAAAATATCAGGTGTCTCAATTCGCTCTCTATATAGTCATTCAATGTGAGGAACTGATTGAAACAGGGCTAAATAGTGGAGGAGCATGATCAGTTAGGAGGCTATTAGAGTTGTCTAGGCTTATATTGGTGGAAGTTAGCAGAGGAGGTGAGCAGAGCGAGAAATCAGCAAAGAAATTTTAAAGAAACAGTAGGTGTAATAAAACTGGGGGACTTGGTCTTAAGACTTAGTCAAATACCAACCAAGGTTTAAGCACGATTACTTTGTCGTCTAGGGCTAGGCCACATAAGCCATAATGGTGTTTGATCTCGCCTCTCCTCTTAGAAAAACACAATGACTTCTCATGATCCCTAAGAATAATTTCTGCCCTCCTCGTGTGGCATCCAAGGCTCTGGTCTCATCTCTCTGTAAATTTCATTATGCATTATATGCTCAGGAAACACCGCTTTGATTTGATGAAATAAGCTGAGAAATTTTCTAAGTTCCTGCTTTCGAGAACTTCTGCTGTCCAGAAGAGGCATAGTTCTCCTCTTTCAAAATTTGTTAGCCTAGACACCAACTTCTCCATGATCTTCCCTAGTCTGTACCCATTTCTCCTTCCTGCATGCCCTAAAAGCACATTACTGGACCTTAGTTTTGCACTTAAGCAGTTACTTCAGTGTGGCTTTATGCAGATTACAGTGGTTTTCATATCTTTTCCCCAACTAAATTAGAAACCACTTGAGATAAAATAATGTGTTAATTCAACTTTATCTTTCTTGATTATCTTACCTATTTTAGTGACCAATATTTATTGTGTCCATATTATAACAAAATCTAGACTAATAACAAAGTTTCCATGGAAAATTTTGATTTTAACTTAAATGCACAACTGTGTTGTGAACATGTGTGATCATCTTAAATATCAAATGACAGGGCAAATTTATGAGTGCATAAAATTCTTTATTTAGAACAATAAAGTATATGTATATATAATGTAATTTCAAATTCAAACCTGTATAAAAAAGGTCAGGACATATACCTATTTTAAAAAGTACACATACAGTATATACACATACACATCACATTTTACAACCTTTTTTACTTAAACTTCAGTCATAATAAAACTATTTAGAATAGCGTTGACATACATTTACATTACAATACGCAAACTCCAATCTGTCTGAACAGTATATCTCTGCATCCATCTAAACATCTGAATATTTTTTAAGTCCATTGATTTAAAAAATAGTGGCAAGTGGGAGACTTTAATCATACATTAATCCTTAGAATTATATGAGAACAGGATATTTTGATTGGAAATTTTTATTTAGTGAGTCTTATACCTCAGAAATCAAGTAACTGAAAATACTATGGATTTTAGCTTAAACAATTTTATTTTAAAAAACATCATAAGGATGTAGTTGGAGACGGCCATTATAAATAAATTTACAGTGCTTAGAAAACATTTTCGGATCATGAATAGCCATTTTAATATGGGTTATTTCTAAAACAATACCTTGTTAGGAAACGAAAGTACTATTATTTTATCTTTACAAAGGCATTTCCAGACTTGTCAATGAAAAGCAGCAACATACATTATGTGATCAGATACCACAAATGAACTAATTAGAATTTCAGTCTGAATATTTATATTTTAACGCCAATTTCAAAATAATATTGTTTCAAAGACAAGCTGGCTTGTTTTAAAGTTCTTATCCCACTTTCCAATTTAAAATGTAATTTATGAATTACTCCTTTCCAAATGGATTCTAAATTATCTTTTGGCATTCAAAAAAACTTTATGAGCATCTTACATTTTCTGCTCTTAGCTTTTAATAAAATGAGAGCATTTAAGTGCTTAATTTGGTGCATTTCCAAATGCTACACACATAGTATCTCTTTCTGACTACAATGACTAAAATGTAGTAGTGGTGGTTTTAATTCTTCGGAAGTGATCCAAAAATGTTTATATTTAAGCAAAGATAAAAGCCATCTTTTTGTGTAAATGGTTATCCAATTCACTCAACATGAGACTTAATTTCACTTTTACTAATGGACTCTATTTACATTAAAAACAAGAACAGCAATGACTAACTTTTTATGTTCAAATTGCTTAGTCACAGAGATCAATGTTGGATATCTTGCATGGGATAGTTTCAGTTCTATTTTATCTTCTTTGTCAGTCATGTATCAATAGTTCTCATACCTAAGGTGTGACCTCTGAGTTCATAATACAGATAAATAAAAAAACTGAGACCCAAAGGGGAGGTGAGTTACCGATATCAGTTAATAGCAGCGTGGAGACTGACAGTTTTTCCTACCATCTATCCCACTATGCCAAACTGCCTTTTCGAAAGATATATTTTAGTTAAAGAAGCATAGATATGGAATGGCTAAAAGCCCTATACTGAAATTACATTTTAAACCAAAACCTAGCTGCAGAAAAACATTAAGAAATATCCATGAATTCTGAATAGTTTTTTTTTTTTTTTGGTAATTTAATTCCAATTGAATTAAGAGTTCCAAAATATGCCACAGTTTCTCCGAAGTACTTTAATACTCAATGAAATATGTTTCTTACTAAAAACCAACACTTTATTATGGGCACGTAGTTTTTCATAGGTTTTCACTTTTCACATACTTAATCCTTTCTTAAGAGGATAGGTTACTTATTCTATTATCATATTTTTTTTTAAAAAAAAATTGGTTTGTGACTCATTAAAAAGTGGCAGTGTGGTAAACCCATTAGATTATAATACGAAATTCAGGAACAGTTCGATATCACTGGGCAGAAACCAATTATCACAGAGTCAGCTTCTTTGCAGAGTTGGATTCTACCAAAGAGGTACAAGCTTTCAGCATAATTTAAAATCTTCGGACTTCTGAGATTATTTCAAAAGGCAATTTTGAAATACTGATTTATGAAGAAGGATATTCAGAACACAATAGGATAAAATAAAGATATATGTGTATATTTTATCTTAAAGCAGATATGACAATTAATGCCCAAGCAGCTAGCATCCAAAATAATGTTCAGCACTTTTCTATTGTTCATGCATTTTTATGGAACTTCAGTATTTTAAAACTTGGTAATCCACGTAATAAACAAATACATTTAATTAGGCAGAATATATCTCCTCTCACCTACTATGCCAGATTTCATAACTTGCTGAATTTGTTTATTTAACTCTATTGATTAGGACTATGTCCATGAGTGTAAAATCCAGCTACTAGCCTTGAGAACAAAAGTACATTTATTGTACTCTCAAGTTCATTAAACAGCATTTTCACATGCCTAAGAAAATCGAAACCATTGGTGAAACAAATCAAACTATTAAGTATCAGACTTCTCAATCTACTCATGACCTATGCACATAACTCATTAATCTATGTCTATTTTCCTCAAAACGATCAGTGTCACATGACTGAGACAGTTCCTTTCATCAGTTAAACTGATTTCTAGTTTTATTACTAATCAATTGTACCACTAGATGGATTGGATATTGGAGGGCCTCAATAAGTTAACGTAGCTTCCTAAAGCACTGGGGTTGTATCTTAGAGAAATGACTAGTGTTTGAAGAACCACAGCACTTTAGAGAAGGAAGGGATCCTAGAAATCACGTGGGCTCTTTGGTACAAAGAAGAGCAAAGGCCACATATTGAAGCTGTATTTGAATTAGCTTTGAACATAAACTAAAATCCAAATACACTAGAAATTCTTAAGACTTTTGAAATCAAAGGAAAGCTAGCACTTAGTTTTTCTGGTCCTTTTTTATCACTACGTTGAAAATGGTCATCTGATGGTGGTAGTACATGGCAATAATGTTATCATGCGGATTAAGTTACAATGGAAAGCTTTGGACGCCTTTATGTGTATGTCTGTGATATACTAAAAGAATCTTCATCAAACTAAGCCATAAGAAATCATTTGACTTTTGTCATATGTTCCTTTGACCATAAACAAAACTGGCAAAGGAAATTCACATAATGTCTTACGAGTTCTAGCTTAAAAAAGTGCCAATGTCTACCTTGGGAATTCCCGCCAAATGCACTCTTATATGACAAACGCTGTCATACCTTTTAAATAGCAAATTGACATGCATAACTACACAAAACTCTTTTTATTTTTAATTCATAAACCTTAATGGATATAGAGTGCCTGATTTTAAATAAATGGACCCTTTAAACAGATAATGATGATTATACTTTATAAATAAGAAGAGTTTCCTGATTCCTTGCATTCTTGTAAAAGCCAAGTAACCTAGGTTTCAACACCCATGTCAGCATGTGGGTGTGATTTTCTAACCTTAGATACTAAATATCATAATTTATTTTTATTCTATCCCATGTGGGAATTGAAAATGGGACCTTCATACGTTTAGCAATTTCTCCTAAGTCCCTTTGCATAACTCCGTAATAGTTTTAGAATATAAACACTTGGTAATAAACTTTGCGAGCATGATTTACATACTCTACAGTGGTCAGGAGAAAAGGCCGACCTCACCAGGGGTGCCATATGTCCTCCGCTGCGGCCGTCCTGTTGTTCAGTGTTCATAGCTTCTTCAGGTGATGACTCTCTCGGAGAGTCTCCCCTCTGCAAAGGCATCACTGTTCGAATGTAGTACTGGCTCCCCTGCTTGGATAGATCCAGCCAGCCATGTCCACTTGTCTGGTGGGATATGCGTGAGCATGGTTTATGTCAGGAAGAGGCCAAGATCAGACCCATATCATTAATCAGCAGCTACAGGCTGACATGATGCCTACTCCAATCATTTTTTCCCACTGCCTTCTATATGTACAGTGGCTGATGCTACTGAGTTTTTGTTTTTTAAATTTTTCTAGATCCCTTTGAGACAAATTATTATCCCGACTATCCAGGTTGAACTGTACTTGAAGAGACCAAGATAACTACAAACTGCAGGTTGTAACTGAAAATAAAACAATGTGGCTTTTCAGCAATTAGACACTTCTGGAGGCATGCAAAATGGTGAATGTAGTCTGGGACACGTGCTTTCTCTTCCAACATCAGTTGCAGGTTCTAAATGAGACTACAAGTCCCCAGGTCCTTAAAACAGAGTCCTGCTCCACGCAAATTCTTCTTTATAGATGATTAATTCAGTGCCAGTTTCACAGTAAAACACTTTGTTCTAATTTCTGAATCATCCATATAGAGTCATGGGTAGCAAGAACAGATAAAGACGTGGTCTGTCGCTCCAGACAGAATACGAATTTGTGTAAAGCTGCTTCATTTATGAAGCAAACATGAACTGTTACCCGCCTAGAGAGGAAAGACAAAAAGAGAGATTATGGCATATCTGCTTTCTGCTTTTTCATTCTCAACGGCTGAATTAATATGACTACAGAATTAGTAACAGACTTATAATGTATGCTTCACTTACACAGCCTAAAAGAACCTGACAAATGTTTTCCTAGATGCAGTGATCATGCACTCGCTATGATCTCCCTGGTAACAGTAAACATTATCTGAAATGATCTTACTCTTTATTGACTGTCTGCTCCCATTAGAATGTAAGCTCCATGAGGAGGACACAAGGCTGTGTCTTTTTTTTTTTTTTTTTTACTTACTATCATACTCCAACATCTAGAACAGTGCCTGGCACAAAACGGATACTCAATAAATATTTTTTGAACGTAAGAATGGATGAATGAAGACCCTGTGGTTTTCATATCCCCCGAGTATACCACAGATGATCTCCATTTGCGATAAGAGGGTTATCAACCTATGTAGCCTTGAATTTCTCTAACAAGGCTATGAAAAGGTAGCAGACAGGTGGTTAGGGGACAAGGTTTGAAGGACAAAGGCAGTGTCTAGAGAGTGGAGAGAGATGGAGGAGCATGAAAGAGATATCTGGGACAGATGAAGAAACTGGTCGGAGGCCACTAACAGGTGGCCTCCTGGCCACCGAGCGGCACCTGTATCTGGACTGCCTACCCGGCTTCCAGCAAGCAAGCACTCCTTCCAGCTGAGGAAATAGCAGCGGCAAGATCTCCTTCAATACTGTCAGCCAAAAAAAGAAAGACAAATCCTGGCACCACATCCTGACAAAGCCTCTGGGAGGTTCATTTGGCCTCGGCACGGCTTATTGTACTTGTTGAAACACGAAAGCCAGACTTTGTTTTAGTTTTTCTGTGCTGGTGTTAAATTACTGAGCTTTGGACTTAGCTTTCAGATTTTGCAACTTTCAAGTGAAGTATTTGTACTTCCTTATCTATTTTTTATTATAGACAGTATCTTCACACTATCTTTAGTCATGATCCCTAAACAAATGAGCATTTTTGCCTTTTCTTCTCTACTCACTATTTTTCTCCTAACCTTTTCCTTATTTATCAATCCTAGAATCACAGAGCACTAGTTTTAAAATATTTGAGATCATTACACAGGTTATGTATAAAATACCATATTTTGAGTGACAAGAAGTACAATATTTTTTCCAGTCTTTCTAAATGTGATATACTAAAAAACATATTACATGATGATTTATCAAACAGAGAACTCTAGGAACTAGAGAACCTGCATTTAGAGAAGCAAAATTAAATCCTGAAGGAAAATTAAGATGCATTAAGAAGAAACTTCAGAAATCCAAAATACATAGCAGATATTTTAAAAATAAAGCTTAGTTAGAAAAGCAAAAGCCAGTCAAAGAGAAGCAAAGAGATATTTTTTAAAGCTACAGATAATTTAAAATTCTAAACTTAATCAAACATAGCAAAGCAAGATTAGAAAGCTATTTCTGATTTTGTCCTTATGAATCATTTAGCTTTTAAGTTTATTTTCTTTGCTAACAACTGTTTTCCTATAGAACAAAACTGTAATTTTTATAATGACACCTTGGATTTTTGCCAACAACCCCATGAAATAGGCAAGGTGAATATTATTATCCACTCATTGTATTTGAAAAACCAGGGCTTAAAAGACAACTGACTCATTCAGGAACTTACAGCTTGTTAAGTTGCAGAGCCAAGACGTGAACCCAAGTCTGATACCTTCTAAACCTCTGCACCACAATATGTCTACAAAAAACAAAAACTCCAAAGCTCCAAAAATTCTGAGGAACTAGCTGGTAAAGAGTCACAGATCTTGCCATCTGACAACCAATCATTGCCATGTCCTTGTGCTAAATGACCAAGCTTGACTCACACTCATCTGTATTCCAACCCTAGAATCGATTGTTTTGTCTTAGCTCAGATCTACAGGAAACTTCCAGGTTGTGTTTCTTTTTAAAATTATCTCCACCAGCCTAATTGTAATAAGAACTACTCTCTACTCTTACCGTGATGGGTAGGTTAATAAACACTGATAACTGTGTACAAACTCATGCTATTTACTGTCAACCAAACTGGGCCTTCTCAGTTGACTATGCAGTTCTTCTACCAAGGTCCCAATTAAAATTCTTTGTAGATGACTCCCAAATCCCAAATCTATTATTTGCAGCCCTCACTGTTTCTGATTTCCTGTCTCACATATCTGGCCACTGGTCAATATTTACTAACAGCTCCTTCTATGTTAATGGAACTGCAATCTGGTTAGTCCCGAAGGCTCCAAATCACCCGTGAGTATTTCCTGTAATGTTGAGCCTCACATCCCATCGGTAACTAGAATTTGTTGATTCTTTCACTGCAATGTCTCCAAAATGGCCCATGCTTTCCTGCCTCCATGGCTCTGACCTGAGTTCAGGTCCTTATTCCCTCACATCTGTTTGGGAGATTGGGTTCCTAAGGAGACTTTCTAACTCCACTTCACCTCTCCCGTTTATCTGACCTCAACACCATCTGATAACTTCCCTAAAATTGCTCTGACTGTATCACTCACATCTTTTCTGAACCTTCTAACATCTTGTGTTGCTCAACAGAGTGTGAGTCCTACATTTGGGATTTTTCACACTGACTGCCACCCTTTCTTCTTAGTGTGTTAACTCTTTGTGTGATCTTCACTAGAGTCCAACTGTACAAATTGACTGGAACACAGTATGTACTTTTTGCCTCCTGGACTTAGTTTATGCTATCTGCAGGATCTGGATTATCCCTTCCCTACTGCTAATATAACTACCAATCATCCAGCATCTACTTCAGTACAAGTGCCACTTCTATCGCCTACACAAAGAAGCTTTTGTCCTGTAGCTAGTCAAATACCAGCTCCTTTTGTCAAATACGGCAACTGTATATGGGTGTGCACTGCACAATTCTAAGGGATGCCACCATACCATTATCTAGAACTATGGCGCGGGACCATCTGTATAACCCTAAGCAGTGGTCTTGTCTCTCATCTTACTGCATTTTCCTTGTGAGCAACTTTTGTTGCTTTTTAAACGTTGAAAACTTCTGGTTTCCTTTTCAAAATAGGTTATTATGCATATGTCCTATTTCCTTTTATAAGCCATAAGCAGTTGGAGGATACAACTAGGTTGTATTAAGCTTTGCATGTAACAAGGCACCTACTAGAGTTTGTGGGAAGAATGAAGAGCATAATTTTCCTATAATAAACTCTATTTTATTTCTTTCCCTTAAACTGTGCTACACATAACCCAATAAATGAAAAATTCTTGTGGGATGCTACATATGGGTACTTAGTTTCAGTTAGTTAACCAAGTGGATTTTTAACTTCTCTTATATGTTCATGTTTGTCAAATAAACACAGCTTTAGTATATTTTGGCTTACAGGCAATTTCTTTTGTTTCTAGTTCATTATCTTACATTCTTTCTATGTTCTTTCCTTGTATTTAAAATAAAAAACTCTCCTCTTCATTTTCCAAGTATAGGTTATTTCCATTGGAGAATTAACCATTCCACATGTTTTCTATTCTAGTGTTCCAATATTTGTCCTGATTTAATTTAGTTAGTGAAACTTCCACGTCAGTGAGAAGTCCTTGCCACAAACCTGAGTCATTCCCTGTATTTTCCCTTAACCAAGAAAGTAAATGTAATCCAAATTATGACTAATTTTTAAATATATAATTACAAGTCCACATTTCATTTCTATCTTGGTACTTTCTACTACTGTTATTCTTATTTTTCAGCAGATTACCTCTCCTACCATGTCATAGTCTGCTCTCCCAAATCTTTCCCTTTCCCTCCACCACATCCCCTTCCCCAAATTATATTTAAAAATTCCTTAGAAGTTTTAAACATGTGTTGGTACAGAGCCATACAAAAGGCTTTACTCTATACAATGGGCACTCAATAAATTACAAATGATTCACATTTTGACTTTAGGGTCTGCAGATTCATGACAATGAGTTTTCTTCCTTTTTCCTATCTTAAGCATTTGAATTCTACATGCGCAAGTCTACTTTGTTTTTTATTTCCATAAATTTTATTCTCACATTATTACAATACTGAGATACTCATTCAACAAATATTTATTCATCATTTACATGCGCAAAGTATAAGCTATATAGTTTGGTGGGATTCCAAAATGAAATTCAGAAACAAATCTTGCTTTATAAGAGTTTATAGTTTAGAAGAGGACACAAAATGTCTCTCGAGTAACTGTGATGTCCTATTAACATCACATTTTTATTTTATGAGTATTTTATGAATATTATATGTCACATGAAATATAATATGAAACATAGTTAGAAGGCCATAAAGAGAGATTTCATTTGGGAAGTCAGCGTTTTAGAGGTTATGGTATCTGACTTGAGTCTTGAGAGAGCCTTGCAGAGATGATGGGTAAGGTACTTCATGAAGGAGAAAGTCATTTCTTCATCCATTTTACACTGACTACCTGATGTGTGATGAGTTTATCTCTAAACAATTCAGGGCTTCTTCTTCAACCTGTCTGCCTACTTTTGTTTTATACATGAATAATATTTCGTATTTAAAAAAAATAAATGTCATCATCCATATGACTGTATTTTCCCTTGCTGTGCATTTTACTGTCCTACTGACCAAAATCAGCAAATTAAACACACATATGCACACACAAGATTAAAATAAACCCTATTTCACTTCTTAAAAGATTTTTAACAATTTCTTTATTGAGGAAAGAACACTTAATGTGAGATCTATTCTCAATACATTTTTAAGTACACAATATAGCATTACCTACAGGCATGTTATACAGCAGATCTAACTATCTTCTTACCACTTAGTTAATCTTTCATTTGGGGTTTGTTAATTCATTGAGTTGTTCCTACAACAAACATTAACCGAGAACCTACAATGCACATGCAACAGGTGAGCTGCTTATGAGGAGATACAGCAAGAACCAGACAAACTCAGTTCCCATCCTCAAATGTTCCCTAACTAGAAGACATATGAATAAGTTGCTTGACTACAGTTGCTTTAAAACGTCATCTCATTGTGTCTTAAACAAGTACCCTGGGTTATCCCATCATAATCTACTCTCTAACTCTTACAGGACAAATGTCACAATTAAAAAACACACGATTAAAAAGACCTGTATGCCAAAACAGGATCCCAGTCATGCAATCCAAAACCAAACAACAGAGGACAATTACCTGAGCCTCTAAGACTTGATTAACTATTTAATGTGTGATTTGTGGATGCCTGGCTTAAGGGAACCGAAATGGCAATAGGGAAGATATTGTGAAGCTTGTGTTGGGGTTGAAGGGCAGAGAAATAAGTTTCTAGGAAAAAACAATGATGTCAGCTTGGGGAATGTGGCTCCAGAAAATATTAAGGGTTGAGTGAAGGGTGTATTATTTACGTTATTTGATAGAAAAAATGAGCCCGGAGAGAAGCTAGGATTCATGCTTTGGACACAGTGATTAAGGGCATGATTAAAGGGCATGAAAAATGAAGTCTATGCAGTAGCAGGGTTAAAGTGTTAGAGAAATATGCAATATAATTATTGTATCATGTTATTTTGGGTTGTTGAAAAATGTCCTCTAACTATAAAAGTGAGCACTCCTGGAGGAGGCAAGAGGCTGTTGTGACCCAGTTTTCCTGGGAAGTTTCTGAATCTGGGTCAGAAGTAGAAGCTGGAAGGACAGTGACCTGTCAGGAAAAGGGAGAGATCACCACTGACCGTATACACAGCAATCTAGGAGAGTAAGTGATCCTCTGACCAGGAGGGAGTGTGGAGAAGAACTGAACTGTTAGGCAGATGCGAGAACACTCAGACCCCACGGTAATACATGTGTGTGGGATTCCACGGGCATAACACAATTAACAGCCAGTTAGCAGAAGTGAACATGAGAAGAGCACGAATGGATATTGGATCAGATTCCTGCCATTCAGGGCGCTCCCCCAACAGTACTTGGAGACTGGGAGCTGGGAGAGGAGATATGAACATCGGTGCCTATTGGTCATGTTTCCTCACTTGCCTTTCTCCCACAAGCCCTCCACAGAGCCACACAATCACGTATGTGTCACTGGTTATATGCATTGTGTCCCAGGCTCTGGACTCATGAGGCACAATAATGAATAGTCATGTGGCGGGTGGCACTTTACCTTGACAATTTACCTCTCCTGACTGTAAGATATTCTGACCTTTTCTCCTTCTTAAAATGGCAGGGGCATGTCTTCAGTTTTCACTCATTTTCAGCATCTGTGAAATACTTTTTCTATCATGTTACAGTAGTGACACCTAATTGAAATTGGTTTTATTTATTCTTTCTCTATTAATAATATTTTATTTTAGTCCTAATTGACTCTATTCTCTTTGTATCATTTATCTTCTGGCCTAATACACAGTAAATACTCAACTGTTAATTTTTGTTATATCTCCCATAAAAGACAAGTCCACTTATCAGGACTAACACTGCTTGCTGTACCTTCCAAAATTTGAGAAAACACAATGAATTAGCCATGCACAATTCAATTATGTATCACTTGTCCCGTTAACATACTGACGGCAGCTTAATAGAAGTCTTAATAAATTTTGTTTTTATATTTTAGCATCTAAGATGCTACACAGTTCTTGTTAAATCTCTCAGCTTAAATTCTAAGAACTTACCAATGTACAAAAGTAACAGTGTTGATACAAGCCACAATTACACTTCTTGAAACTCTCTCTCTTTTTCTTGCAACATACTGAAAAACAAGAAAAATGCTTATTTGCTTTTGGACAGAGATTCTAAAGTACATCATGATCTGGACATTGTAAAGGCGGTTCTTCTATAAATACAGTAGCGAAAGATTACAAAATTGAGTGGGAAGCTTGCCTTCATATGTGTTATTATAAGGAAGAGAGAAGTCTATCTGCCTCAACAGTCACCCAAGTAGTTTTTCAAATTCTCTATGCACATGCACATACATATAATAAAAATGTTTATATGAACTTAATATGTGAATATGTATACACAGGCATAATATGAGAGAAAGTAACATGCCAAATGAACATTGTAACAATGTCAAATCAAAGTATTAGTACTGGGGCGATATGGCAAGGTAAAAATGTGATCAGGGTCAGCTACGGTAAATGGAAAGGTATCTTAAAACAATTTTTATATTTTATTTTGGAGAAAATACTGAATAGGGTTGGGGAAAGTTAAGGTTCTGAAAACTAGAATGAAGTCAAATGTATTCAGTATATAAGAGACCAATCACAGAAAATATCTTGACTAGGAAGTGATATTATGAACGAGGGTTAAAGGGAAAATGAGACAAAGGTAGAATCTAGAAGGACGAAGGAAAAGAAAGATTCTGTGGAAGCAACTCAACCAAAACATAATAGAGATACCGATGAAGATAACCACTACTGCCAAAGAAAGTGCTAAGCTAAGTAAGAGACTCCAAGAGAGGAATAGGTATATCCTGGTGATAGTGTGGAAAAGAAGGAAAATAAGCAAACGTGTCTACTGAGTTCCTGGACTAGGAGTCTGACCAAGATTCTGCTTACAGAAATAAAGAAATAAAGTACCCTTCTGCTTCCTTAAGAAGGACTGTGAAGGTATTCTATAGGTTAATGGAGGCATAGGATTGAAGAGAGAGGTGAGAGGTCAGAAATGTGGATAAAGACTTTGAAGACAGTGGTTGGAAGCTGTCATTATGAGAGAGAACAACTTCTTAAAGACATTATGAGCATGTGCGCAGTGTGTGAAATGGCAATGTCAGGGTTACTCATGCACACATTTAGTGAAACAAAATACCTTATCTCATTATCCTCTTCATTAATCTGTATATTTTCAACTGTCCTTGTAGGATTTGATTGTTTCTTCTGGAAAAAGAACAACAATAATATATATTGTAAACATATTTAAGAGGTAAGTGGTCTCCACTTTTATCTTTTATGTCAGTAAATCCAATAACTGTTTTCTTCAGCATGCAAAAATAGTTTTCCAATAAGAAATTATGAAAAATGCATGGTATTATCGACACAACACTTTTAGGATGTTGGAGGTAAAAATGTAGTAAAGAAACTGAAAGATTTAAATAATGATCACGTGCAAAATACATTTCCAAAAACAGAGTCACCAATGATTTAGCACACCTTAAAATTTTAGATAGGCTACAATAAGAAGAGAACAAAAGGTAGAAATCCAAAATAGCATATAATACAAATGGCACTTCTGTTTGGTTTTAAGCACATCATATGTTTGCAGCATATTTTCTTTCTTTTTATATTTAGGTCAAGCTATTAAAACCAGGTGCCGTTTCTTCAGTGTGCATTCTCAGCTACAGGAGTTGTCTCCAAAGCATAATAAGGAATGGGGAGAAACCTTCCTAAGATTTAAATTTTGTTGAGAATGAGTTAAGGTCAGACTTAACCGATTTTATTCTTTTCTTGGTAAGATCTTTTCTCAGAAAAAAGCACTTCGTTTGTTAATCATTTACATAAATATAGTAAGAACAAATAAATAGAGTTCAGAAAGTTTTTGTCAAGGAAAAAAATCAGGAACACTTACCTTCCAGTATAAGGCTCCAAAACCAAACCCAATTACAAGAGAAAAGAATGCTGGCAAGACCATTGCTGCCCACTGTAAGCTGGAGTTTCCAATGGAATTTGAGGTCTTCCCTGTAATTTAAAGAGTACTGTGGTGAACACAGCATATCCATGCTAGAGGTTTTGCTCTTATGTTGTGGTTGTTCCTGTTTCTGTAACGTGCTTTTGACCTATCTCTGTTTAAAATATTTAAACCACTGATTTTTCTGCTGAGTATTGTTCTGGAATTGCAATACAAACCCATGTAGTCTCCAAAATGCAAATACGTTAAAAAAAGAAACCCCATAGATAGAGGAGATTTGATTTGGTTAATGTTGATGCATAAGGAATACAGACTTGACATATTCCTGGGGTGGGGTATGGGGGAGGAATGATTCATGCTACCAAGCAAATCTATCTTCTATGCCTTTATCATCTAATATCTTTTCACTTTCTCATTCTTGACATCTTGCCAAGCAATTTTAAAGATGACATTTTGTAATTCACATCAAGGTCTGCATGCATTAAGCTTTATCTAGTCTGCCCCCAATATTAAGTCATTACATACACATCGTGGTTAGATTACTTTTGGGTACCTTATGCCTAGAATCATGATGTTTCCTCATTGCATCTTCAATGTACATTTACTGGACGTTAGGTAGTAACTGACATTGTGCAATGAACTGAAGTTTTGATTTTTCAGACTTTTTATTTTGGAAAGAGACTACTGGACATTAAAAAAATGGTTGAAAGCACCAGTGTCTCCACATTGCTTACTCTAAATAAGTAACAGTGCAAGAGAAGACATGTGACATTAGCTTGGAACACCTTCCTTGTTCTTGCCTTGCTCTTCCATGAGAAGCATAATGATTCATAATTTAAACAAAGCACATCTCTCGCAGGGTCTCTTCCTCCGAACACAAAGCTTAACATTTTGACAGATTTTTGCTTCCTGACGAGAAACAACTAAGTTGTTTGGGAACATGGACACCTGTGCCCATTTGGAAGCGTTAAACTTTCAGTTTTCTTTCAAAGATGTAATAAATTTAGAAATTATACATTTTCAACAATTCTATGATCAAAATGTAAACTAATCCAAGAGAAAGTAACCACTTTGGGCTATGATATTTTACAATGATATTCGAGTTACTGTCAGCTTACAGTCACCTATTTAACATATAAAGTACCAAAAGTATATAATATAAAAGAACGGAGTCGCTGTATGTGTATCAACATTTACAAGGAAAAAACTCATAGATTTAACTGAAGAGGGAAGAAACAAATCTTATTTACTATGTATAGTGAGAACAGGAATTGCCTATTTCCCCACCATTTGTAAACTGAGAACAGAAAATTCACTAATTTTATGACTTGTACGTTTCCCAAGTAGCTCTAATAATATTTGTGTGTGTGCTCACGGCATGTGTGTATGTTAGGGAGGTAGTGAGAGGTGGATATGTTTGTACCTGTATTCCAGTAACACATTTAAATTTTCCTTAATAGCCAACCTGCTGTGGCCCACACTATCTACTGGGATTGCTGGTATAGTTTTGATAGATTTGACCAGGTAACCTCCTTGAGGGGCCCTAACCAATGTTTACAGACAAAACAAAGGAAGCTATGATGTTCTGGCCCCAGACCCCAGTGGAAAACCGAGGAGCTAGTATGGTGCTACGGAGAACTCCATTACCTATGTTTGGGTAAGTCAGATGCCCGGGAATCTAGACAGCCAAACACCCTGTTCTTCCTGTTTTATCTAAAGACCAACTCTTGAATTGCACTATTCAGACCAGAGGAAAGACCACACTTACTAGCCCAAAGCAGAAGGAGCTTACTAGAGAGTGAGGTATTCTGGGATCCCCCACTCAAAATCTTTCTCAGCTAGGACAAGCTCCAAAGGGAGGTATTTCAAAAAAAGCCCTGCTGGCGGAAGAACCTAAGGAAAGTTCACCTCACCCAGAATACTGTGGCTTTTTTCTCACTTTGAAAGTTTCACCCGCCAGGACTATGGCCCCAAACAAAGTCCTGGAAACCAACTAACATACAGCAGCAGTCTTCCTGCAGGACATTGGAAGGGAGAGGCCTGGTAAAGGCTGTGAGGAGAAGGGGACCACAAGAACAGAGCTTCACCTCCTACAGAAGTCAGTGTTTCTTCATGTTTGTTATTTCTCTTGTGAATTCAAATGGCTTAATGGCCAGGCCATTGGTTCTCTCCAATGAGATACTGCCATCTCTCTTGCAGGGAAAGAAGAAATGACGTTATCAGAAAGGGCTTGCTTGCACCTCCAGGGCACGACTCCCAATACTTGCTACTGCTGCTATGAACACCAAGGACCAATGAGATTTGAATCATATGCTTCAAGGCCAATATGAAAGATATTTGGGTCCAAAGCCCAAACCAGTAACAGAACTTTGCTTTTATGTAAAGATTGTCCAAAGAAACTTTGTAGAGCAAGGGAGCTCATCTGGACAGGATTTGAGTAATCCCAAATTCCTGGCTTGTTGTTAAATCAATTGTATCCCATTATTATGAAAACCATCCACTCTCCAAAATTCATGGGAACTGACTTGTTTGGCTTGACTAATAATGCCCAACACCTGTATAAATACAGAACACACAACACTGTGCTACAAATTTGCCGAACTCCTTTTTAGAGTCAGTCTGTTTATGGGCACCATGGCTGTGAACACAGATTTCTTGGTGCTTAGAAAACATGCAGCTTGGTGCGGGCTCCTGGATTCAGATCCAAAGCTCACCACAGGCTTGCCACAATTACCAAACCACAGCATCGGCGCATCCAATTGTTTTAATAATGAATGATGAACACATATTACACATTAAGCGCTGCTCCAAGTACACGTGCTAACATTTAAAACTCACAGAAACCCTATGAAGGAGACATTATCCTTCATTTAACTGGGGAGTCCAGAGAGATTAAGTAGCTGGCCCAAGGTCACACAGCTAGCCAACAGATGAGATATAAGTCCAAGGCAATCTGACTCAGACTGTACTTCTTGAAGATGTGTACGGTAATGTCAAAGTAAGGATCTCCTTCTATTTTATTTAAATACTGTCTGCAGAGATCTCAAACAAACATTTTTAAATATCCATTTAGCCTAGTACAAAAGATGTTACTATCACTTTGAAAATACAACTCCATTTAACTTGAATTCTCCCTTGCAGACTACAGAGAGGACACTCATATCTCTGGACTATTCTTTCATATGCCCTGTTCCTCTGGCTAGCATGGCCACTTTTTGGGTGTTATCCTTGAAACTAGCATGCTTTCTTCAAACTTCCCTGACCCTATTTCCAAAACAGTCTTTTCTCCTCCATGCTATAATTAAAAACACTAACATACTTCCATTATTATACATACTATAATATATAGTTGACTCTTGAATAATGTGGGGGTTATTTATGTATTATATATATTTATATATGTGTTACATATATAAATACATATATAAATATAACAAAATACTGAGAATTTCATTTATGTCCGTTTCTCTTATGAGAATGCAGACTTCATAAGAGCTAGTCTCGTGCATGGATACCTAAGTGACATATTCACAAGTGACAGCACCAGGTCAAAAGCTGATTATTGTGCAAGACTCATATTTTTTACAATAAAGAAAAAAAGAAGCAAAACAAAAAAGAAGACTGGCCACTCATTCTACAACTTAAAAAGTACCTTCAGACTCAGAGGCACAGACCTGAATATGTATTCTGCATTCAGTTTGTCTTCTAAAGTAAATAGAAAAGACTTTTGCTTCCAACCATGATGGCAGCAGTTCTGCATTCCCAACTTAAATAATTATACTAGACAAATTATATGAGGCAACTATTTTCTGACACTAGCCAACAGGCAGCACAAGAGTGTAATTCCTGATAATATACATGGTGAGTCCCACGATTATCCTGACTTTCTGGCTAGGAGGCACCTTCAGACAGTCATGGAATATAGAACCCAAGTAAGGCTCAGTTGTCTCTCTCACTGGGACAGGGCATCAGACTGAAGTTCAGGGTTGCTGACATAGCAGGAGTTTGTGAGGCAGGGAAGGAGCCATGCAGAGAAATTTCCAGAGGAGCCTCCTTAAGTCACTGGTCAAATAATAAGCTGTACACTCACAGAAAGAGATTTCACGAAACCCAACATGAACGATGCCTGAGAAGCTATGACTTTGTCAGAGACCCTAGGTGTCTTTCAGAGACGAAAGAGTTCTGATGAGCAAGAATGGAGAGATTTCCTAGGCACTCAAGAGATATCTCAGAAAGTATTCCATGCTTTGGAATAAGGTTATTCTTCCAGTTCCCTCTAAAGAAGCTTAAAAACAAGACTAGAAAGAAAAATAAAGCTGATCTGCCAGTACAGTAGTCTCTCCTTATCCACAGGGGATACATTCCAAGACCCCCAGTGCATGTCTGAAACCGTGGATAGTACCAAACCCTATATGTACTGCTTTTTCCTATACAAACACACCTATAATAAAGTTTATAAGCTAGACACAGTAAGAGATTAACAACATAATGAAACAGAATAATTATAACAATATACTATAATCAAAGTTATGTGAGTGTCACCTCTCTCACTTTCTCTCTCTCTGATAACTGGTGTAATAATCAAGACAGCTACTGCATGACTTTACAGGCAGGTAGACACACCAGACAAAGGGATGATTCATGTCCCTGTGGGATCAAGTGGGATGGTGAAAGATTAAATGACACTACTCAGAATAGCATACAATTTAAAATTTATGAATTGTTTATTTCTGGAATTTTTTCATTCAATATTTTCAGACCACAGTTGATTATGGGTAACCGAAACCACAGAAAGCAAAAACCACAGATAAGCGGGTCCAACTGTAATTGAACTGCCATTGGAACAAAACTGAACAGTCTCTAAAGGAATGCTACAAAATGTAGATATTCAATAACACAGTATCCATAATATCCAGTATATATTTAAAAATTACTAGTCATCTAAAGGGAAACGTGATCCATAGTCAGGGAGAAAAAAAAAAAATCAGTCAATAGGAAACAACTCTGAGATAACCTACATGTTCGAATTAGGAGACAAGAACTGTAGAGTAGCTATTATAACTATATCCAAGGGCCAAAAAAGAAAATATAGTAATGAATATACAGAGTAAAATCTCAGAAAAATATAAAAATAATCAAATGGAAATTCTATAACACAAAGTACAAACTTAGAAATGAAAAGCTGCACTGCATCAAAACCCACAGAATGTACACCAAGAGTGAACCCTGTGTACACTCCGGACTTTGGTGAATACGGTATGTCCATGTAGCTTCAATTGTAACAAACGTACCACTCTGGCGGGGGATGCTGATAATGGGGGAGGCTATGCATGTGTGAGGGCAGTGGTATGTGAGAAATCTCTGTACCTTCTTCCCCTCAATTTTGCTGTGAAACTTAAACTGCTCTAAAAAAAATAATAAATTCCCAATTAAAAAACTTTTAAATAGCAAAAAAAAGAAAAAAAATTTACCAGATAAAAATTTAGCAGATTAGTGATGACAGAAGAGAGTCAGAGAACTTGAAAATGGATATGTAGAAATTACTCATTTTGAAGAATACAGAGAAGAGAGGTTGGAAAAATAAAGAAAAAAAAAAACTTAACAAAGGCTCCATGATTCGTGACACAATATCAAACTGCCCAAAATATGCGATTAGTGTCTCAGAAAGAGAGATGAGAGAATGAAAAAAAAAATTGAAAAAGTTATGGCCAAATTTCCCCCAAATTTGGAGGAAATAAACTTATCCCAGAAGCCTGACAAACAACAAAAATGATGAATACAAAATAAACCATTCCTAGGCACATCTTAGTTAAACTGCTAAACAGAAGAAAATTCTGAAAGAAGGCGGGGGAAAAATTACCCAGCACAGAGGAAAAACATAATACAAATGTTGGCTGCCTTTTTGTCAGAAACAAGAGAAGCAGGAGGACTGAGTAACATTTTGAAATGAAAGAAAAAAATTCTGTTAACCTAGAATTCCATATCTAGTAAAAAGTACTTGCAATACTGAAGATAAAATAAAGACACATTTCAATTAAAAGAAAAAAAATAATGCCAGATGTTCACTAACAAGAAATGCTACAGGAAGTTCTTCAGCCTGAAAGGAATGAGCACTAGATGGAAACTTGATTTACAAAAGGCAAGGAAGAGAATAAGAAATAAATATGTGGGGAAATATAAAAGACAATAATGACTTAAAGCAATAATTTAAAGACTGTATTGTGGAGTTCATGACTTCAGGAATATGTCAACCACAGCACAAAAATGGTTGTGGGTTAAGTGACACTATCTTGTTTCAAGGTTCTTATGTATATATTTTGAAGTGCTACAATATCAATTCTAAGTAAAATGTTACAAATTAAGATGTATGTAATTCCTAAAGCAATCACAAAATGATGTCACAAATTAAGATGTATGCAATTCCTAAATCACAAATTAATTGTATGTAATTCCTAAAGCAATCACAAAATGATGTCAAGAGGTGCTGTTAAAAATCCAACCAAGTAATTAAAATAGAACACATACACACAATTTAACCACAAAGAGAGCTAGAAGGAGGTACAGAAGATCAATAAAAAAATATGGCAAACAGCAAACAATAACAAAATGGAAAACCTATATCCAACCATACCAATAATTGTATTAAATATAAATAGATGAAACAGTCAAGTTAAAAGGACTAAATAAAATAGCGAGAATCAACTATATCCTGTCTACCAGAGATGTACTTTAAAAAGGAAAAATGGCCAAGTCCACAATCAAAAGGAAAGATTTCTAATTTCTCTAAGTGATAAAAAAATTAGACCCCCCAAAATTTAATAAGGATATAGAAGATATGAATAACACTATCAACCACTTTGATCAAATCTGAGAATGCTACACCTGATATCTGAATAATACACACAAAATAAGTCTCGAATTTCAAAAGATTGCAATGTATGTTCTCTAAAAATAGAATTATTTTAGAAACCAGTAACAGTAAGATATCTAGAAAAAAACACATTTTTAGATATCTAACAACCCATGAATCAAAAAAGAAATCACAGGAAGAATTTAAAAATCTTTTTAAAGAAATGATCATAGAAACACAACATGTGTGAGATACAGCTAAAGCTGCTTACAAGGAAATTTATACCTTTAAGTTACTTATATTAGAAAAGAATGGATTAAAATCAATGATCTAATTTTTCCACCTTAAGACCTTAAGAAGCTAGAACAAGTTGAAAAAATTAAACCCAAAGTAGAATGTAGGAAATAATAAAGATTAGTAGTCAATAAAATATAAACAGAATTTAAGAAGCTAAAAGTTGCTTCTTTGAAAAGATGTTTATTGACTAACACAACACACACTGTCCCTTTACAAAACTTATCAGCTCTGAAGAGGTATGTAATTCAGAATTTTAGATTTTAGAAGGTTCTGTCCTACAGATATTATATATTGTTTAATATCCTCACATCTGTGTAGCACCCTGAAATCAAACACATTAATATTTCTGTAGTGAAATGTATAAATAATTTTAGAGGGACAAAGACTATAAGTAGCCTCATCTCAGTTCAGGTTAGGTTTTAATGGCAAAAATTCCACAACAAATTGGATATTAGAGGTTCTTTTTTTAAAATTTCCAAATTGCAGAACTGATATAGTGGATTTGTAATAAATTGATTCCTCCTTTTTACAGGTCTTCTAGGTCCCTGAACATAGGACATTCCCCCATTACTAAGCCTTAAGGGATGACTTTCTTAGCCACGATCACAGGATGAATTTTTTCCTCTTAACAGTTTCCATGAAACTGGAAAGTCAGAATATTTAGTAAATCCAATGATCTTTGTAATAACCTTTGCCTAGATTTAAAAAGAGGACATTAGGCTTCCAAGAAACTGGGTTCTTGGCCAGCGTGGACATAAATTTCAAGGAAAGAAGCATATTCTCTTCCAACATATAATTTTATAGTAAAATAACAAAATCATCAAATTTCCAAACACACAATACTAAATGGTGATATACACAAAAATTAAAATATCCCTGGAATTCCATACAATCAGCATTTGTACTTTTCACTTTACTATTCCATTTTTGTCAGGCAAATTCTAAATGGGATATAGTTTAAGTCAACGATAAAAGAAAGCTTAAATAATATTTCTAAATGTAATTACATGCCTTATTTAAAATAACCCTAGCAAAAAATTTATTGGCCCAATTCTCTAACCATTACCTCAAACTTTAGAGAAACCCAACTCTACAAATCTAATATTTAATTCTCAGGGAGGCTATAACAGGCAGAACAGTAATAGAACGTTATTAACAGTGATAATTGTAAAAATTTCCTTTAAAGCCCATGCAATACTCCTATAGATGCTAACTGGAGCTATGCATGCATTAAATCAGATATGTGTACTTACTATTACTGCTACTGCTGTCATTCCTAAGTGAGCTGGCTGCAACAGGGGGTAACATAAATGGTTTTGTGACACTGACTCTGGAATCTAAATAGAAAGCAATAATGTGTCAGTGTTGCATGGCAATTTACATAAGTTACAGTGTCCCCAAAAGGCCAAGTGCAATACCAGAGTACTTTCAATGTCTACTTCTCGAATCTAGATTCAGATCCTATTTATTTCATACTGGGTCTTGCTGCTGTTCTATTTTTATTAAGAAATTCACAATAGTCACCTTACAGAACAAAAATTCATTGCCTACACATGATAAATGTAAATTACACAAATTGTTAGTAATTGGTAATTTTTTTAAAAAAGCAATGAAATTAAGATTTTGTATTATAGGGAACCAGTGAGGGGAAAAGTCAATACAGAGTAACTAGTGAAGGTCAGAATTCATCACTCAGAGTTAGATCCTTTAGGAAAAGATTTGAGAAGGGGACATTAAGAAGATGGGTGAGGAGTAACAATTGTACATTACTAGCAAATATCAGATAAAAAATATGAGTGACTATCTCATTTATTGTTTACTCACACGTACTTCTTTCATTTGAAAATCATGAGGGTTGTTTTGGCTTGAAAAACAACAAATCTACAACCATTCATTTCTTTCATGTTATTGATATTTGCTTTTATATTAGTCATAACACACATATATCTTTCTCTAAACATATATATTTGAGTCAGAGGTAGATTCTTACCTACATATATAAGACTCAAACCTGCTTTTAACATTTAAATTAGAAATGTGTATATGTCTTACCTTTTTCAGGACTTAATGTTGAAGAAACCAAACATTCACTAGTTTTAGATGACACCATATCCAAGTCCTTGAAGGCATCGATGGATCTATTAAAAATTCTAAAGAATTCTTCAGGAGTAAATAGCTTGGATTCTAGGCTCTTAGGTGACTTTTTTATATTCTAGAAGAAAAAAATAGAATTACATTTTTCAAACCGTCTACAGATTTAACTGATGTCAAAGTAATATACTATGTCCTTCAAAGATTCAAGTAGAACACTCTTAGACAACTGTTTTAACATACATAATTCAAACTGACACAGCAGGGTAGTGATCCCATCCAGTTCAGTCTGAGGCTCAACTCAGGATAAAAGGAATAGGGGAGGCAGTAGGGGTGAGTAATGTGAATTACAGTGTTATACCAATAAAATAATCCTAACGACAATTAGAGGCATTGCTTTTTAAAGATGCTCATTAAAATCATCATCATTATTATTTTTTTTTAAATCCTCTATAACACAGCCTCTAAATAGCAAAAATTAAAGTCTGATGATGTGAAATATTGGCAAGGACACGGATGGAGCTAAGAGGACTCATACCCTGGTGAAATGATGTAAATTGGCACATTTGATATTATCTAGTAAAGCTGGACATATGCCCATCTTGTGACCCAGGAATTCCATTCCTAAGTAAATACTTCACTAGAGTGAAGCTTTTGCACTTATGCACCATGAGACATACAAAAAAGTTTTTAGCAGCAGTTGTTTATAAATGCTGACATCAATCAACAGAAGAGTAGTTTAATAAATGATGGTATACTGAATCACTGGAATATTCTATGACCAGTAAAAAATTAACCACAGCTATATGCATCAAAGTGGATAAATCTTATAAACATATTGCTGAGTGAATGAAGCAAGTTACAAAAAATAAAAAGTATCATTAATTTCTATAAAGTCCCCCCAAAAAGTAAATCAAAGCTGTATTTTTAGGAATTCATAAATGCATGATTATCTACAAAGAAAATCAGGTGATAGTAAGAGTTAACACATATGTAGCACTTACTATATACTCTTCTAGGTGCTATATATATATATACTTAATCTCTGAAACAACTGAAAAACACTGGGATCAATCTCCTGGGTTCCAGCCCAAGGTCACAATCACTAAAAGCACATTCTTTGGCATTTGGAATTCTCTTCCTGACATTGCCATTTACTGAACACTTAACTCATCTTTCAAGTCTCAATGCATATAATATTTCCATCATGACACCTTATCTAATATACCTTCTGTTTTGTGACCTCTACTTCTTATTGATGCCATCAGCACACTATTTGTAGCAATACAATACAAAAAGAGATGTTAACTCTAAGATGTCATTGATTGTAAGATACATTATGACTTAGAAATTAGAATGTAAAATAATAGTAAATAAATATAGTGATCAGGTTATTAGCATAATAAGAATTCTGAGACTGGAGAACATAAATGGGACTGATGTTGGGTCTTAAAGAGTAACTGGAATTTTGATGGGGAGGAAGTATGTGAATATTACAGTACAGAATCATATTTAAAATCTTAGGTTTAAACTTCCAGAAGGCCTATAGGCTAAACTTTGGCTTGTGAACTTTGGCTATGCCAAAGCAGGTCTCTCAATACCTATTCTATAGATATGGTAATAATAAAATATAATAATAATAATAAATTTATTAATATTTTCTTTGTCAGACACGGTGCTAAAGCACTCATCAGAAATCATCTAATGTCAACTCTGTCAGATGGATACTGTCATTGTCCCACTTTAGGCATAAAGAAGGTAAGTACAGAGGGGTTAAATTCACATAGCAAATTACTGACAGAGTCAGGATCTGAACTCTTACACCTCATACTTAATCTCTAGTGATTAAAATATGCTTAGAATCCAAATCATTGCCATGCCCACATTCTGAAGTTGGTAACACCTAACCATAAAATGACTTGGGGATGTTAAAATGCACTTCTTTGTTATGACATGATTCCTGTGGCTAAGAGGTCAAGTGTAAGTGTTCATTGTTGACAATTTTACATTTAAAGGTAAAAGAACATTTGAAACCTAATAGGAAAGGTATGATAATTTCATTCACTTATGAAATAAAGATAAAGTTAGGGCTGTTTTTACATTATTGTGCGAATCAATTTTCGTATTGTCAATTTTGTAAGTGACATTTAAGTCAATGTACATTTCAACATTGTGGTGTAACTACAAACACCTATTTCTGTGCTCATCTTTCAAAATATTTTTAAATTAAATGCTTATACATTAAAAATAGCACACATAAAGGCATCCCCACTCTCAATCAGCATAGGTTTTGAAAAGAATAGTAAAAAGCCTTTCCAGTGAATACAAAGTTACCTCGAATGTGTGTCCTTCCATGCACTCCACAAGGTCATCCACTATTTTCCCAAGTTTGTCTATGATAGAATAATTACTCAAGCCTTCAGAAATTTTTGAAAACTTGTCCAGAAGATCAGTCAAGCTGACTGACAATTGTTCCACCATTTCATTTATCCAACAATGACTAGGCTGCAAGAAATGGAAAGCAAGGAAGATAAAGCATTTATTTTAAGTACAGTAAACCTGGATCACCCTTCAAAGACATCAACGTTGCCATCACTGACCTGCCAGACAAAGGAGTGCCTTACATCAGCACAGTTCAGTTCTCGTGTTTTGTTTAACTCAGCTCTAACATCTGTTTCAAAATTTACAAATGTATATAGATCAGAGGAAAGTGTTGATGGTAAAGGTTTTGCTCTTCCGTAGAAGTAAATTAAGACAAGAAAGAGCCAACTCTTACCCTTGACAAGGTCCAGATATTAATGGAATTTAATTCTATTGAAGAATATTTATTCTTCAATAAATATTGAACTGGAATATGAAATGATAGATTAACAACAGCTATTTTTCTAAAGTGTTTGATCAGTTTCAAGCCTCCTTCATAGATGAATTCATGCGTATGTTACCAAAAAAAAAAAAAAAAAAAAACCTGGCTGAAATGTGGTCTGAGAGAGAAGCACTTTTATCTTAGTAGGAAGGACCAGCTATGTAATTTGTGGGGCCAAGGTCAAAATAAAAATATATTTATCATTCAGAACTTGTTCAAAAAGGATTAAGAATTTCAAGATGGTGACAGGAGAGCATTAAACCAAGCAAGGAATCCTGCCCATGAAGCCAGTCCATGATGCCAGCCCTGTTTACTAGCTAAAAGCTCAAGTCTTAGAATCAGGCATAACTGTGTTTAATTCAGCTGAGAGACTATATATAGTAAGCTGCATAAATTCTCTGAACCTCACTTTGCCTATCTCTAGAATGGGAATAACAGAATAAGGTAATTGTGAGGAGATAATGTATATAATTTGAATGTAAGTTTCACGAGGGCAGTATTTTTATAAAATCTTTTTCCTCATGGTGTGCCTAGGAACAGTGTCTGGCATGTGAGATTTGCTCAGAAACTATTTGCTGAACTGATGCATGAGTGAATCAAAAATGAATGAATGATAAAAAATACACTCAGAGGACCATATTTTATGTAAAAAGCCAGACAGTAAATATTTTAGGCTTTGCATGCCAAGAGGTAAAAATCAAGGATATTATGTGCATATGTTTACACAAGAGAAAACAAATTTCCACAAAATTTTTATTACAAAACTAAAAATGTAATAATATTTGAATAGAATTTATTTTGCATAATAACTGAATTTATTTTGTAATATGGTCTGCTAACAAGAAAATGGAATTCTTTATTTTGGGTCAACATTTTGCTTAGATGGAGTTCAAAGTCAGCATTTTCTATCATCAAATAGACTCCAAATGCTCATATGTAAAAATCAATCTCGGCTGGCTGGCCATACAAAATCAGGCACTGGACTGGATCTGGCCTGTGGGATATAGTTGCTGACCCCTGCTATAAATGGCTGTGGATCAATAAAGGTTTAGATTATTAGGAAGAGCTTCTCAGAATATTAGGGTGGAGTTTAATATTTTTTAAATTAATGTGATATTACTTAAAATGTAATTGGTCATAAGTTTGTATATATAAAAAATATTTTAATAAGTCACCAAAAAAACTTCACAGCTTTTTCTCATCAATTCTCAGAAAACCCCAATGGAAAAAGGTAATTCTTTTTTTAGTTTTATTTTAAATTTTAAAAAGTTAGACATTTATACAATCCATGAAGTGATCTTCCCAATTATTCTAGAGCCCATCTGGCACTACACGCAACTCTATGTTTAGTATGATATATTATACTAAAAAGATAATATATTAACATTATCTTTTCAGTAGAGGCTCTGATTTATTTTTTTAAACTCTAATACATTACAGTGAGAAAAATAAGACAATTATTACGGACAGCTAATTGACTTGGCTTATTAAGATCTTAAATAATTTAATATAACATCTGTTGTACTGCAGTCATAGAGAGTAACTGATGCCATGTAAAATGAATCAAACCACTATCTACTTACCAACAAAGTGGGGAAAAGTCAAATAATTTATTTATTCTACATTTATTCTAAATACAAAGGGGCCATCTTATATTCATTTAACAGAACAGTTTTAATATAATACAGCCAAAAGAAACTTGTTTATCTACAGATAGGTAAGCTCTAATTCCCAGAGGCATTCAAAACTTTTAGGATTGTTGGCTCTAGCTTTAGATAGCAGAATAAACAACTCTCCAGTGGAAATTAATTTAATTAGGCCATTGCATTAAACTCATCAACCAAGGGCCGATTTCCTAGAATATGGAATACAGCACATACTATAAATACAGTTTAAATAGCATTTACATGGTAGAAGAGCCTTCACCAAATAGTTAATTCTATTGTAACTGCAAATTTTTCTGTGGCAAGCAGAATCCATGTATTAATCTCAAACTTTTTCCTTGCTCCACTCTTTGAGTACATTTGTCTAGCTATCCTTTTCCTGGATCTTCCGACATGGAAAAACCAAAATGAAATTCTCTTATTTTGAATTGAACTAGGGTATTCCTTTTGTTACTATGGTCTTGCTTTAAATAAACAGGTTCTTTTTCCTCTACTTTTTTGTGGTAAAAGTAAAAAATATTTTGTTTATATGTATCTTATTTTTAAACTGGGAACTCCACTTCTTGTTGACAATTCTATTTATTTCTATTTTCAACTGAACTCCATGTTTATATTCTGCATTCAAGTTCTAATTTAGCTATAACTACACCCACACATACCTATCAAGAACGATACAGGCAATCAACTCTTTCTAGTAAAATTTTCAAAGTTAAACCTGTAATTTCTTATAGTTAAATCGTGCAACTTTCATAATCTAATCCTAGCCCAATATCTGTCCTTTTAAAGTAATGAACAATTCATTCATAGCTGTGGTATGAACTTCTGGACTATACTGCTGAAAAATATATTTCTCAAAGTTCTGTAATTGTATTTCATTCATTATTCATTCTTGCCATAATTTCCTTGGGAAAGACACTATAATAAATTCAAAGTTCTATATTTTCATTAATTTGTTTAAATAGTTATATTTTAGCTCTTTAAGGTTCTTGGATTTATTAAAGATAAAACTGAGGTAAACAAATAATATTAAATATTAGCCAGTTCTGACTTGTCTGCCTGCAAGAGAGGAAACCAGTTTTGACTAGAACGTCAAGCAGTTTTGTATTTTCTTTTTAATTAAATATAGCCAATGATTTGCAAAGAGAACACAACATGGTAAACTAAATATTTCATGTGTGAGATGATAGGAGGTTTGTCTGTTTTTCAGCTCTTCCAAGATTATGATCAGGAAATGGATGATTAAAGGTTGTGAAGTTCACAAATGTATTTTATTTTCCCTTTGCCTTAATAACGGTAACTATGGACAATATTTCTTATCTTTCAGAGACCATTTTAAATTTAAATAGTTCTGTGTAAATATTAACTCAAACATTCAATAGAAGAATATAAGATGTAATGTTCTTTATTTCACTAGAAGAATGTGAAGGATTAGGAAATCTGATAAAGCCACAGTCAAAGTGGTGACATAATGAATACCTTTCAAATTCCTGAAGTACATATAATTTAGTTTTATTCACCCATATATATATATACATACAAAAAGATATATAGTCCTTGCTTTGAAAGAGAAAACTTGTCTGGGTTTTCCTTAACTCCATACTCTCAAATTTCTTACCTTCTTTCTTGGTAGCTTCTGTCTTACATTTTCTAGATTAATTACAGCAGCTGTAGCTAGGACTACTGAGACAATATATCCTTTATATTCCTCTATATTTAAAACGTGTCATTCTAGAATGCTAATTGAATCAATGCTATTGAATCAATATCCTTGACTGGCTAGCAAGCTCCTACCACTGAAGAGCTGGTTTAAAACTGTAAACTTTCTAAGGGATTTTAAAGTGCCACGAGCACCAAATTAATGATTTAACTAATTGATTGAATAAAAGATATAATAGCTAGTATAATTAAAAGCATTCTAAACATAACTAGGTACATGAACACTTTTGAAGACCAACAATGAAAATAACCATGCATGTTCTAAAACTACATATAAAATAGATGATATAAAAATTTCATAAGATGTGTGATATAACACCTCTGCTGTCCCAGAATTGGTAAATTCGAGACCCAGGCTGAAATAAATTGTGTGCTTTGAAAACATTTTGGGGAATTCCTATATCTAGCATGCATTCTCCTGTTCCTCATTCTGCTTCATTCAAGAAACTGTTCTGGTTTATTAGTTGAAAGAATCTGATACATTATTCTGCATTGGTCTTAGATGCAGAGAGAATCTCTAAGAACAGTCACTATAAGCTTTATGGAATTAGAAACTAAATGTGGGCAAGATATACTACAGTAAGTCCTCCCTTAACATTGTTAATAGGTTCTGTGACTTTAAGAGAAATGAAATATAATGAAACCAATTATAATATAGGCTAATTAGCTTATATTTATTTTTACATATTTTTTTTTTATTTACACTTACATTTATATTTAACCAGGGTTAAGTTCTATGGCATCTCATCAACCTTATAATAATGAAACAACATCAAATGAAATTCAAAGACCTGCTGTATAACATTTCCCCGTGGATGCACTTGGCACCACTTTCCATTTGGTATTATTCCTACAGAAACCTGTGTGCTTCCTTAGTGGTCCTACGGTAGTTCCCTACAAAGGAGTTGGGGTAAAATATCCATTAGCGATTCTGAGAGACAAAAGCACTGGCTCATACTCTGAGGCCTCTGAGGAATAGTCACAGAAAGTATTGGCCCAGTCTTCTAATTCAACTAATCTAATTACCAGCATTACCACCCAGTTTGAATGTTTCTGTTTTGTTTTCTTTAATGTGTGTCAAACCTCAGTCTTGCCAGAATTAGAGGTAAGAATGCCCAGGGCACAAAGCATTCCTTTCATTCCTCTTGTGCTTCCAGCATTTACCTCCAGCTGAGCAAATCAAAAGAATCTAGAGCCATGCCATTAGAATCACAATAGTTTAGATCTGGAAGGGATACTGAACACCATATGGTTCAGTCCCACCAATTTCATAAATGGGAAAACAAAGGCTTAGAGCAGTGAAAAGGTTACCCGCACATTTAAACAAAGAAACATGAGGAACCAACACTCTCCAGTACTCGCCTAGTTCTTTCATCAATGAGTATTTTTTTCTGCCGGGTTCACCATGATTCTTGTGGTCTCATATCTGGGCCAAATGCACTGGTCCTTCTTTAGGCTCAATTAAGAGATCTCTGAGAATGGAAATGACTCCTTTTGTCTCATTTCAATGAATCTAGAATTCTACTGATGAAAGCAAATTTCTCTGAGCAATCATCACAACCAAACAGCAAATGTCAATTGCCATTAATGAACTCTCTTCTCCTGTTTTTTACTCTTAGGACTAGAAAGAGGACAATCCTCTGCCTCTCTCAAACATTCCATGGACAGGCAAATTTAAAACATTCCTATAAAAGCACTCTGCAAAATACCGTGTGCTCACATCACTAGTGTATATTCTCCAAAATCTTAACTCCCTTCTGGATGAGCTGGGTTTTGTTGTGATTTATTTTAGTCCTTTCTCTAAACAACTGGGTTTTCAGTGTTCATTTTAGGCATTCTAACATCGCATTTTCTTGTTTGAATTAAAGTGATGTAGAAACCTCAATCTGATTCAGATGGTAATCAGCCCAAACACTATAAATATGTGTTGTTTCCCAGGGCAGGTCTATAAATGGTCCCCGAGCCAGACACAAAATAGCACAGTGAAGAAGAAAACGCATGGGGAGGTGAGGGCAGCAATGATGAACTAGAGGCTTATTTTCCAGTCTCAACTCTGTTAACACACTTTGTGATTTTAGACAAGTTAGTTAATCTATTTAGAGCTTCAGTTTCTCTATCTGTGAAATAAAGGGATCTGTCTAATCTTTGCTAGTCAACATGAGGGCCATTAGCCAACTGTGGCTACTTATTACTTAAAATGTGGCTAGTGTGACTGAAGAACTAAAATTTTAATTTTACTTAACTTCGATTTGTTTAAATTTTAAAATCGATATTTGATTTAGTGATTAGAAAACTTTTAAGTATGTTTAAATGAGCTAGGTACGTGAATCTGGATTTTCAATTGTAAACTTCATGAAAATGGGACTAAATATGGAGTATTTCTGATGAAATTTTAGTGTCTGAACTGGAATATGCTGTAGGTATGAAATACCCAGGTTTCAAATATAAAAAATGTAAACTATTCCATTAATAATTTTATATCAATTGTAAGGTGAAATGATAACATTTTAGATACACTGGACTAGATAAAATTTATTATACTTAATTCCACCTGTTCTTTTTTAGTTTTTTTTTTTTTTTAAATGTAGCTACTGGACAATTCAAGATTACATATATGGCTTCTGTTGTATTTCTATCAAGAAAGTAATGGTCTAGATGTTCTGAACAGCGTCTTAATATAATCACTTAGTAAGATGGGCCCTCTAGTTTAAACACATGAAAGAGCCACTTAAAAATACCATTCGATGCTATATTCTATTAATTTAGCTAACATTTTAGACGTACCCTTTTAAGAAATGTTATTATATGGGAGGTAGAAATAGATGAGTACAGTGTCTACCTGTCTGGTTTCTATTTCTTTAGGAAGTACTCCAGAGTCAACCCTCGGAATCCATACTTAGAACTAGTGAAATTGCCTTGCGGCCACAGATGATTGAACAGTGGTAGACTACCTGAGCCAGATGGGCCAATCAGAAAGTCATTTCCCAAAACTGGTAGTGGTGATAGGAACTAATAATTAGTCTCTGAGCAGGTCCAAAACTGTAACCTGAAAATCTGAAAGCTCTGAGACAGTTACATTCCACCAGGTGACTGAAACAGACAGAACAGAATGAGGCACAGATTTAGAGATGAGGAAAGACAAAGTCAGTAGCTTTCCAATCCTGGCTGGAGTCCTTTTATGAGGCCTACCTGCATCCTTGCCCTTGACCGGAATGCTATTTTTCAGTATCCTTAGAATAATGGGACTTCCTGTTGTCAAATTTAAGTTCATTACTGTTAGTAAGAAACAAGGGAGTCTCAAACAAGATGAGCTCTTCCAACATTTGAAAATCAGACCTTTTTTGCCAACAGTTAAATGCTGACTGGTAAGTAGTTCTTGAATAGCTACTACCTACTTGAATGGTGAGGAAATACAAGGGACAGATTTAATCCCTAATCTTTAGATAAATAAAATACAGTAAAAAGAGAAAATATAACAAAACAATAATGATGACATCTGACGTTTATTGTATGTATAGTGTATCTCAGAGTTTTCCTATCTCTTTACAACAATACCCTGAGACAAATACATAACATGTACAATTTTAAACAGCTATGTAAGTAGTATATGATCAGGTACCCAAAATGAATAGTTTCTGTACTGATTCTATAGAACTTCTGAGATAATGAACTAAAAGGTAAGGTCCACAGAGGAGACACCACGTGGTATTGCTGAGCACTTGGCACTCCCCAGCGCCAAGCAGAAGCACTGTAAGGAGTGATGTCAATTTTTGCAATGATACAAGAAAGAAACAGCAGGTCTGGAACAACAGTAAATAGCCTTGTAAGAAAGAGGGATTTTAAATTGACCTTGGAGGAGATGTCCATTAAGACGTTTTTTTAGCCCCAAAATATTGTGTGATTCCGCTGGTAGAATTTGGATGAGTAAACAGGAGAGGAAAGGGCATCCCTGGCAAAATGAGGTAGCACTAAACAGTCTTGGAGCTAAGAATAAGCATGGTGATTTTAGAAGGAGGAACGCACCTGGCTTAGGGTGGGGGGGGTCTGTGTTGGGGAATAACAAGTATTAAGATGAGGTGGTTAGGGTGAGGCAAGACTGTGGAGAGTCAGGAATATCAGATTCAGAAATCTGGCTATCAGCCTTCTGTCATTAGGAACAATGAGAGTTCTTGAATCTGGAAATGACTCAATCAAAGTAGTATAACCTTCTGAAGGTTTAAGGAAACCGTGAAGGAAACCATGATTCCTCAAAATTGCATGACACACCTCTTACACCTAAGACCTTTTACGAAATGCACACCTATCTAAAAGAAGATAATAATGTTGAGGTGCAGACATTGTGTGATGAGTGACAGGCATTCACCTCCTCATAATAATCTTGTGGGTTCTGTTCAGGCCAAATTTGTACCTCAGGGAGTAAAGACTGGTCCAGGTAAGAATCATCAATAGATGTGAAATCTGTGGGCGGAACTTTGATGAGGAATTGTACATGGTCTGAAAGTATCTCCCCAAAGGCTGCTTCTTAGCTGCTAATAAGTAAATACAGAAACAGTGGAACACCTTAACCAGGTGGTCAAAACAGCACCAGGATGAGAATTTAGACATCGTGTGCCTCTGGATGTGATAACCTGAGGACATATCATTTATTTAGTTTAGAAGCTTGGAATGCATAATGAATATAACCATTAAGAAACATCAAATGTTTCGAAGAGAAAACGCTTTATTTAAAGGGGAGGGCTACATTACTAAAAATTTCACTATCATAAATACAAAGAAAGTCTGAGGAACTCTTAAAGGAGACTAAAGAGACATGATGAATTAGTTTCCACAAACTAAGTTTTGAAGTGGACTTAAAAAAGCACAATTTTATTATTTTACGGTTCTTGAGGTCAGGAGTCCAAAACAGGTCTTATTAGGTCAAGGCGTTCAATGGTGCTATGTTTCATTTAGAGTCTCTACAGGAGAATCCCTTTCCTTGCCTTTTCCAGAGGCTTCTGTCCCCTTCCTCCTTTTCAAAGCCAGCAATATAATATCTACAAACCCCTCTCTCTGGCTCTGACACTCCTGCCTTCCCTCTTATAAAGATTCACGGGAGGAGACTGGGTCCACCTGGATCATCCGGAATACTTTCCCCATCTCAAAATCCTTAATTACATCTTCAAAGTCCCTTTTGCCATGTCAGGTATTATATTAAGAGCATAAGACATCTTTGAGGAAACATTAGTCTGCCTATCACGGTTGATATAAAAATGCAAATCTTGATCCTAGATTGGTTCTTGTGCTTGAAGAAGTGCCAAAAACAAACAAAAAGAGTTGATAAAACTGAAATACAGCTAGTAGATTTAGTATTTCAGTTATTCCTAAACTTAATGAAGCTGACAACCACACTGTGGTTGTGTAAGAGAAAATCATTTACTGAGGAAATACACACTGAAGTATTTAGGAGTAAACAGAGATGTCTATAACTTACTTAAGGAGTTTAGAAAATAATAAACACATGTGCACAAGGAAAGCAAGCATCTAGTAAAGCAAACAAGGCAATGTTAGATGAATCTAGATTAAAGAGTAAGTGGGTATTGTACAGCTTTTCTGTAAGTTTGAAATTATTTCCAAATAGTTAAAACATATAATTTAACTTTAATTAAAAACTGATAAAGAATTTTTTACTCAAATACCATAAGCAACTCATAGTTTGTCATTTTATTGACATGAAAACGACTGCAGACGTGTAGCACAAATTCAGCAGTTCAATTTCTGTTCTTTCTACGATGACATTACTAGTAAATGGAAAGGCTCAGAAATGTTTAGGATTTTTTTTTAGGTTAGGAACTTAAAAAATCTTAAGAGTCTGGCAATATTATAGCTTCAAAGAGTTTAAACAGAATTGGTAATTATCCTTAGATTTAAATATCAACTGTTTGATTACACCCTACTATTTGAGAAAAAGAACCTGCTAGGTAATTTTCTAAGAAAGCCCTTAGAAAAGTAGCCTTTCTTTTTCAGGAGTATTTATCTGATTTTTAAAACAAAAAGTAAAACATAGTGTATTCCCTTCTAGAACTTTCTTCTGCCCAGGGCCTCAGGCAGAATTTTATTGCTTTGGCCTCAGAGAATTTTTCTGGTACCCATTTTGATTCCCACTCTACCGTTTATATTTTAAAGACAAAAGATAAAGCAGCTGGGACTCTGACCACTGACAAATAACTAGGGGCCGGTCCACTGGGAAACTCCTCTGATCTTGGCAGAAACTACCATTTTAAAATGAAGGTAAAACAAAGCTTTAGACCATGTTTCTGCCCAAAGCCATATGCATGCGCTTGTTTTTCTTGCCAATTGTGGTAGCCAAGAACAGAGTTACTCCAGTTGTGCCAGGACCATTTGCCAAGATCAAATAATAGTGGACTTTTCTCAATTACAGAAACAAGAAAAAAACGTGTGGCAATGAATCGGCTTTATTTTTACAAGCTTGGCTCTTGCTATCACCAGTCAATACTGAAATCTGTGATTTAGCACAATCTGTGATTATATCAGCACACAATAATCTATTTTATTATTTTCAATTTAACACTTGTTTTTCAAAGAGCTGCATGATTACTTTGAGTGAATTTGGCAATCGGAGGCCTAAAGTGCTTCCACAATCCAGAGCAGGGTGTGCCTTTATTACTTAGATGCTTCACTAGAATATTTTTCCCCATGCAAGTGTAATTATTTAGATAACCACATTCTGTAACCCAGGGTTAAGTCACATGGCCTGGGTTTCTTTGTAAGACTGTCATTCTCTAGTTATACAACCTTGGGCAAAATTACTTGGGGGAGGGGGAGAAGAGTTGTAAACCTCTGTGTATCAGTATCATTTGTAAGATAGGAGTTACCTTAGCTATCTATCCTGCCTTCCTCACAGGGTTTTGCTAACCATCCAAGGAGATAAATATGTGAAATCATTTTGATAAACACCAAATAATTTCTCCCCAGGTATTACTGAAGTTTTTAAATTGACATGTGTTTGTTTCTTAAAGTGTGTGGTGAAGTGCTATTTCCATAGCTTTTCCTAAACAAATACTTGCTGCCTGAGTGAACGAATGATTAATTAACTTTCAGGCTGCTATAATTTTACATTCCTATTTCCAGAGAACTCTCCCTAATCCAGTAAAACAGAGCTAGACTTCAAGATAACTGGTTCGACAGGAAGATAACATGTTCAAAGTAAAGTAAGCCTTAGAGCATGAACTAATGAAAAGAATTATGCCTCTGACATTCTCTTGAAATAACCTTATAGTCTTTGAAAGACTTTTTAAGCACAAGCACTCAGTGATGTGCTTAAGCACACTTAAACTGGTAATAATTTTGATGGACTCATCCACAATATCACTCAAAGCCTAAGACAACCTGCACAAGGTAGATGTATACTAAGTGGTAAATTAAGGAAGATGTCAACTTCCAGAGTAGGGTAACCCGAATGGTTTGAAATTAATACAATATAGTAGTGAAAATGAATCAACATGGAGCAACATGTTATATGCCAAAGGCATGTTACAAAATATGAGCAAGTTGCAAAGTAGTATATGAAGTATAGTGGCATTAACATAAGATATGAAAATATGCAAAAATATACTCTTATGTATAGATGCACAGTTTGCAATAAAAGTATAAGAGCATGAGGGTTACTGTGTGCTGTTTTGCTCAACGCGACTTCGGGGGAGGCTATCTTCATGCCAAGTCCTAAAATCATGCTTTGAAATGAAAAATTCCAGCTCAGAATATTTGTTTCTAAGAGATAAATACGTCCCTAAGAGACAACGTAGGGACTACTGGAGATAGGAAAGGGGCATCCAGGGGATTTTGCTATATTTATAATGTTTCGTTATTAAAAAAAATATATTTGAAGCAAATATCGCATAGTGATAAGGTCTGACAAGCTATGTGATGGGTACACAGGCATTACATTATTCCCCATGCTTGAAATATTTCTTCATATATGAATCTAATAGGTAATTAGAAAAATGATTTCTTGGTTACACTAATAAAGTATTTATAATCATAACCTCGTGTTTTTATTGTAAGATTCTAAGAATCTATCACAAAGCTAATAAATTCTGAGATAAAATATTTTGTGTTCAAGTTAAATTGGAAAGAGACTTTTATACAGGACCTTTTCAGATATAAAAAAGAATTTACGTAATTTTACGGTCAAGTCTTGTTGGGGAGAGACTAAAGCAAAAAGAGAAATTTGTGGCAAGCTCCAAGGAAGATGATCTTAGTCACTTTAGGAGTACAGATCTAGGACACAAGTTCTGAAATGTTCATCCATGACTAAAGTTTAGCAGTTGTTTGAGGAATAAAACTATGTAAGTCAAATTCCAAAGATACCTTCTTCAAATTCTGACAATTAGCAAATACCTAAATGACAGCTAATTTCCTATGTTAACACGATCACCTCATCTCTTATCAGCTACTAAAATGAAACTCAGAAATGTACAGATTACATACCAAAATGTCCATTCCGGGGACATATTTGAGGGTTATCTTATAGTCTTTTGGAAGATTTGCCACCTACAGAGAACAAAAAAAGGAAAAATAAGACTGTAAGAAAATCCATATATATCACCTAATCATACTGTTTTCAGTGTCTTGAAGAAAAACACATACAAACCTGTTATGTTTTTAAATTACCATGGAATTTTAATATTTACATATATAGTAATTTTTCATTCTTGATTTCCTTTGTAATCAAAGCAATCTCTAAAAATAAAGTAGGTGATGATGCAAATCTTTTGAACTCCAAATTCAGTTATGGGTGGCTAAGTACATAACCTACAGAGCTTTAGAAACATGATCTGAATGAACTTCGATTGCCATCTGTGGTCTTAGAATTCCCTTCCAGGACTATTTTACTACTTGTTCCTCCGCAGGATCAGGAATACAATATATTTTTCTTGTCAGTGGTTCTCAAAGTGATAAATAACGTCGACATCACCAGGGAACCTGTTAGAAATGCAAATTCTCAGGCCACACCAGACCTACGGAATCTTACTCAAAATGATGAGTGCTCAAGTTTGAGAACTACTGTTCTATATTGTTCTTGGGAAAAAGGGTCTGTGAAACTTCAAAAGAACAATGCTACTTGTGAAATAAAGATGCTTTATAATTTAAATAATTTAGAAAAACTCAGTTCTGTGATATAATTTAATCCGCTTACCTAGGAAGAAACATTTGAGATGCCTCAAATGTTTACCTGGTTTCTTTTAAAGGGTTTAAAAATATATCTAACACACTTCTATCAGTCATTGTGGCAAAAATTGAACAATTAACTTTATTCGGAACCAGGAAATTTAAAACAAATCTAAACTCTGTACTTTGGTTTCTCTCATCTATAAAATGGAGTCCAAGGACTCATGTCAAATAGTCATAAACTGAGATAACTGAATGTGGCAAACACATCATAAACACTCAATCCATACTGAGACTTCAAGGCATACAGAGTTCTAGGTTCTTCAAATCCTTTCCTACATACAGCACCAACTCTTTCACCCCAGCCTTCTGGCACTGTTAAAATTCCCATCTGAATAATATAGCCAACAACTGATTTAGCCCACACTGGGTCTTCAAAGAATGTACAATGTAAAAGTCTGCTTTTGCTGACTTATCTTCCTTTCTTCCTGTCTCTAAAAACTTTACTCTTCCCCATAGTAAGCTAGGATCTTGTGCGTGTTTGCTGAACTAGGTCATCTCTGACAATTCTCCCATAACACAATCCATGTTTCCTCTTGACCTTGCCAACAGCTTCTAGAATCTGAGAACAATTTGGTGAGAAAATAATCCAGACAAAGGCATAATAAGTAAATACAGCTGACCCTTGAACAACGCGGGGATTAGGAATGCTAGCCCCTGCAGGGTTGAAAATCCACGTATAACTGCTGGTCAGCCCTTTGCATATATTGATTGCCAACCACGGATTGAAAATAAGTAGTCAAAGGGAAGTCAAGGCAGTAACTGAACCCACTGTGTTCACTCCCATTCTGCCCCTAGCAGTGCCACCTCACACTCACTCATCTCAGCCTCGAGCCTAACACCAAATATCTACTATGGGCCAGGCACTGTGCTCATTAAGAGCTTACGTTGTATGATCGCACCCAGTCTTCAGATCCCTGTGACATATCATCTCTGATTAACAGATGAATGAGGTACAAAGAGGTGAAGGAACTTGACCAAGGTCACACAGCTACTTTGTGTTAAGTCTGCACTAGAACTCAGATCTCTGACAGCAGAGCCTCCCTTGCCTCTTAACTCCATTTTGTTTCCACCTCCTCTCTGCATACTCATCCTGGGCATTTTCCACTCATGAGGCTTACCATCATCCCTCCTCATGCCATCCTCAATGAATTAATAAAATAGTAGAATCTTTGCCACTTATTGAAAACGTGTCTGGGCTGCCACAGAAAGTGGTATTTTTTATTTTTAATTTAGAGGTTATATTCTTGCTCTTTACACTTAACTTTCGTCCTCTCAAACTTCTCACCATGCTTCCATAATTTCTTTTGTCTTTTGGATCTTCGTATTTGACATACAAAATGACTCATTCATTTTATGTAAGCCTTGGTGGCAAAGACACAACTAACACCTTTTCAGGTGTCAAGGCTGGAATCAGACTGAGCAGCAACATTCTATTTTATTATGAACCAACCATGTAAATTAAAGCCATTCCACATGGAGAAACATGGCAAGAAGTGGCACTTCTTCTGAACACAAACTGCTTGACAATCCAGCCCTCTTTTAAGCTTAACTTACATAATCAAAAAAGAAATATAAAATTGATCAAATCAGTATTCAGAAAACTTAGGATCTGACTACATACACCTAAAGAGCAGAGAAACTGTAAGGGATGTGCTGGTCAATTCCATTTTATTAATTTATGTAAAAAAGTGGTTCAAAGAAGTCAAAGAAACCTTACAAAAAGTTTTCTGACCAATACACTGAAATCTCCACACCTTACCACTGAGGGGGTATATAATAAAATAATTACTGCATTAAACTGATTTATTGATATTTAATTTCTAATGGGACTGAAAACCAGAACTATTCTTGAAAAATGCTTTACAATTTATAAGAAGTTTTAACATATGGTCTCTACCACAATCCCACAAGATATATACCATTAAGCCTACTTTACAGATGAAGACATGGAGGCTCAGAGAGGCTGACTGTCATCTCAAGGTCACAGGTATCAGGAGTTCCTGGTGGAGGTAAGATCTGTGCTGGTCTCAGCACAGTTATCTACAGAGCAGTCTCTTTCCCCTTCATTACTTTCTTGCCTTGCATTGGTTCCTTTCCAATTACATTTGGAAGAGAATTTAGGAAGTGAGGTTGTAGATTTTTATGGTCAGTTCATGAATTATATTACTTTGTAAGCACTTATGGCATGTTAAATAGCATTTTGAAAGCACAGATAACCTTGTGATAAATTCAGCTTCTGTGATGGATACTGATCACTGTGGAAAGTCTGATAGAGCAGAGGGAGCCTTTGGCCTGGAACTTCCAAAATGTTCCTTTGAGGTAGTTAGTTTGCTGTTAAGAGTCAGAGCACAAGTTCTGGCAACACACAGCTCAGGTTAAATGCAGGCCCTGCCACACACTGACTTGGAGATCTTGGGTGGCTAATTTAACCTACTTTAGCTTCAGTTTCCACGTGTGTAAAATGAAAACATAAGAGAATCTAGCTAGTGGATTTTTAAAGACTAAAGGAGAATTAAATAACATTAAAATACTTAGTGCTTCAGCATGGCATGTGAATGACTATGAGTTTATTATTAATTGCAAAGGAGTGAGACATTAGCCTAGGGAGGAAGGGTCATATGCAAAGACAAAATGGGAAAGCGCATGGTACCTTTGGGAGACCAAGGACAGAAAAATCAGGCTCCTTAAGAAAAGAGGTAAGAAATATTCCAGGAAAGCCACAGTAGAGAGGGACCTGAATGTTGGGCTAAGGAGGCCCAAGGGGACGCAGTGAAGTCAGTGGGAGCAGTTCTACCACCAGAGCCCTACAGCAAGTCACTTCTGTCTTAGGTACATCTCTTTCTCTCTGTGGAACTTCTACTCCTTGTCTGTAAAATGAAGGGAGTAAACGAGATAATTACTAAAAATCCAGTCTATTATTTTTCTCGTGTTAAGCAGGAGCACCATACTGAATGTTTAGTTTAAGAGGGAACTGACTTGTAAGTTAGGAAGATTAGTCTGGAAGGATGGATTGGAGCCAGGAGAAAACAACGAGTGATAGGGAGCAGTTTAGAAGACGAGTAGAAAAGTTATGAACAGCGTTCAGTAGATACAGAGACTGGAAGCTGAAAAGAGCAGAAACACGGTTTAGATTTTAGGAAAGTATCCTGTTGGTAGGTTAAGTGGGTAAGTAACCAAGGCTACAGATTTTGAAAACAAATCTACTCTAGTAAAAAAGGTCCAGGGCAAAAATAAATAAATAAAATGGAACTTAACTGATGGAAAATTTTACTAAAGGCCAAATTATCCTACAGAGCTTTGTAGTTTGGAGTACAAAGATGTCAATACCATACCATGCCAGATTGTAAAACGTGTAAAACTCCTAAAACAGGTTACTTGAGGATGGGCTCACTTTATTAGTTGGGCCCATTTACTATCTTTGGATGTCTTAAGAATTGATCGTATCAGTGGCATGGGGAGGGAGGGAGCATGAGAAAAGGCTGATATTGGCCAAGAAAAAGTCTTTGCCAGTCACACAGGCATGGGCTGCATACCATACCCTGCAGGTACCTGGACTCGGGAGAAAAAGAACTCAAGGTCAGAATATTTAACTTTCTAGATCATGGATCTAAAAAAAACTTTGGATCTCATGATTCAAATGTCATCGAGATCCTCAAACGTCTTGAAATCAGTGGTTGCTTAGACGTCGTTGGTGAGACACTCCCAAGTTCTAAGTAAGAATCAAAATGCTGTAGAAGTAACTCATGATTTCCTTGACACTGTACATAAAATGTGGTGCACATGTGAAATATTCTGGGGAAAGAGTTCAGTTTTCAGAGTCTCATCAGATCTAGAGAAGTTTAAGAATCACTGTTGTAGAAGGGGAAAATCCCTGTACTCTTGTATTTAAATTTCAGTTCACTCATGTACAACAGCTTCGTGAAAAGCTGGTTGTTCAGTCTTCAAAAATAACATAGGAGAAAGTTTTTGCTTTTTTACTTCTCCTTATAAGTGATCTCCTTTTAATATTGACTAAAAATCTAAGTAACCTGGTCAATTATCTTTAGTTTTTAAAGGTATCCGGGTTTTCTTTTTGTTTTTAATAATAGCTCAGCTGAGGATTAAAAAATTAAATATTAGATGACAACTTCACAAGACTTTTCTGGGTTATCTTTCCTCAGTGAAGAATATCTTAAAAAAGTTAGATGACCCTTATCTTCTTTCAAAAAGAAGAAATAAACATTTTTTATCTATTTCACAGAAACACCTTACGATGATGATTACGATTAAGTAGTACTGATTGAACTTCTACAACATAATTGCTTTCTAATCATAAGATTACTACCTAGGAAATAAAATTCAAGAGGTTACAATGATAATTCTTAAACTGCAGTTGACATTTACATCTTCAATTAAGACCTGGGTTCTTATGCTCCAGAGACATGAGTTCAAACCTCTCTTCAGCTTTGTATTTCCAAGCGAGGATGGTCAAGTTGCTCACCATCGCTAAGCCTCAGCTTCCTAAAAAACTGGGGATTAAAGAATTTATCTTCTAGGGTTGGCATGTTACCTGGATATTCACACAATAGCTACTGCTTTTTACAAGTCAAAGAGTAGAAGACATAGCACATAGTGGTTTATTCCATAAAGAAAGAACAAGCAATGTTTTCTTTATGATAAGATTAACATGCTTGGTAATATAACAAGCCATCTAGTTGTCAGTTTTCACAAATACTATTTCCAATACACTTCTGTCCTTTCTTTGAATACTAAAGTCCTAAATTTTGCTTTAAATAGAGAAATTTCTACTGGCCATTAGAGCAGAAATTAAAATGCTAAGTATTGCAAACGAATAAAAATAAACTTTTAAAACCTTCCAACTGCGAAAACATTGTGCTTCAAGGGTCAGACATTCTGGGAGACTTCTGCTTTTAAAGAGATGATTTGCTTAGAAAAGCTTAGAGTTCATCTAGAAAACGGAAAGACTCGGAAAATCCAATCCTCCATTTTAATGCAGTGGTAATTCTACTTGAAGAAAACTATATCTGAAAAAGAATATAATTTAAAATTATTCAAAACTGTCCATTCAAACTGTGAAAATTTGTTATATGAGGATATTTTTATAATCTCCCATTATGTTAAACTCCAAGAGTGATATAATATTAACATAACCTACTTAAAGTGCCTATCACAAAACCAGGAAAACCAAGAATTTCTGAGTTTTACTCTATTCTACTGATATTATGGACCCTGACCTTGAAAAGACAGAGTAGTTTCACATTTACAAGATGGAGCTGGGACAGCCATCTGCCTTGTAAAAGCATTTTTTTGAGAAAAACAAATAATTACTCAATATAAATTTGAAGTCTAAAAGGTTTTTAAAAAGCAACAAACACATTTAATTGAATTTCCCCAGATGAAGGAAGAACATCACCACAAACGAAGTGAACAACAGGAAAAAGAAAAATGGAAATTAATTTGAACTATTTCAATATTTGGACTCCTCCTTACATTAACAGTTACAACATTATAAGCTGCAGCCTAACTGTCATCTAGATGCAAGTTCTAGAAGTTTGATTCATTCTGTTCCCAGATACTTGACCCTTTTTTAGGTAGGTCTGAGTTTGCCATTTAAAACAAGTCTTGCAACATTTTTTAGAAACAAAGCAATATGTTCCATAAATAGATGAACGATTATGCTGAGTAAACATGCCAGAAGGATTTCAAATGAAAACCATGGGGATTATAGGGGCAGGACAAAGTGTCCAAGAAGAAATTAAAAAAAAAAATAAATGACATTAAAGTCTAAAGTCATAAGTCATGTGCTTCTGTAACATAACAATCATCCCAAGCAAACCAACTTAAAGTTTGTGGGCACAGTAAGAGTTGCCATCTAACGCAAAGGAGGAAGTGGCAGAGCCTGCGAAGGAATGATTTCAGCTTAAGAAATTAGTGTGAGCGCAAGGCAAAAATGTACTATCAATCCACTTTCTTTCTCTCAAATAAAATGTACCAAGCAAATTCCTCTCATTCTATACAACCTCTGTTAGTCAAGACATGACTGAATTATTCCAAAATATGAAACCTTAAGAAGTACTGTTATGGAATAAAAGAATTTCAGAGCTAAAAGGGCCTCTAAAGTTATTTAATTTAGTAGTTCTTATCTTTTCAGGGAGTGGGGGTGACAGACTTCTCCGGGAAGCAGATGAAAGATAGGCACCTTCTTCTCAGAAATGTACTATAGGCAGGCACACATAGGCATAATTTGGAATTCCATTTTACAAGGCATTGATGTTTATGAATTCTGGACTAAGAACTATTGATCATGTCCTTGTTCTTCATTTTAAAAACCAGAAATGGAATCCTGGAAAGATTGAGATTTATTTATCCAAGGTCACACAGCAAGGTAATAGCAGAGCTGGGATTCAAACATCGTGTACTCCTAGAGACTTCATGGTGCTCTCCCCCACTGTCCTTTAGAGAGAGGCTGTAATGATCTAGGCCCATAAAACTCAAAAGTCACTCATGTGGCTGTTTGAATTAGTGAAATTAATGAATTTTAGTCTAAGGATGGGAACACAGCTTCTTTTTTTTTCCTTTTTTTTTTTTTAAAGCCTACAGCACCTGGTATTCCTAGGTACAGCTTCTTTCCAAACCTGGAAAAAACCCCAACATTATAAATATTATGGCCTCAGCAGTCCTGGCACTTCTGTGCAAATAATTATCATCTGGGATGCAGGTCAGAAACACTAGGGTCCCTCCACCCCATTTCTACAAGTTGAGACTTAGCATTTTTGAGGTAGGATTGTGGGGGCCCTGACAGCTGTACTTTTAATAAGTACTCTAAGAGATGACATTGGATGGTTCTCAAGCAGTGGCTTTCAATAAACTCAACTCTTATTTGGAAACCTAGATACATGTAAAAGCAGAGCAGCTGGGTGGGCTCTAGGACCTGTTTGAAAATTACTGTTTTAGAAGACACAGCACTGGTAATGGGACTAGGAGCTCAGCTTCACCACTCTTGGGTCTCGGTTTTTTTTATTTATAAAATAGTTTGTCTTGAAATCCCTCTCAGCTCCAGTATCCTATGAGCCCACCATTACTACCAATATTTATGGCTAACAGCAGGTATGCGCTATGTTTCTAGCACTGTTCCATTAATTTATTTAATCCTTGTAATCTCTCTACAAGGTTAAGTACTATTAATCAATTATACTGATGAAGAAACTGAGGCATAAAGAGGTTATATGATAATAACTGTGGTTAAAAAAATTATATATGAATTCTCTTATTTAATCTATACCAAAAAATTAGGAAGTAGGAAGTGAGATTTAGAAAGGTAGTTACTTATCCAAGATCAAAGAGCTAGGAATTAAAATTCAGGTCTGCCTGATTCCAAAATCCATTCTCTTAACCAACATATTAGCACAGGTCGAGTCCTATGTTATACCATGACATTTGTAAAATGGTATCCATTTATGTGTTGTTTTTAGTGGTATTAGTGATATGCATTCAGATATTCACAGAGATGACTTTCACTCTGAGATCAGAAATTATTTTATATTTTTCTATTGCCTACTACTCAATGAAATAAAGGCTATGCATTATGTAGGTCTTTATTCAATTAGAAGTGATCTTCTGCATCTAATTTTTTTACTAACTTCATTTTTCCCCCCACAAATCTGAATAAACATGCTAATTTCATTAGATGAACTCTTGAAATTAAAAGGTTTCCCCCTGAGTCAGTTGCTGGAAGGGAGGAAAAACAAACCTTTTTTCAGTTTAATAATTTCATATTTGCCCTTAGGGCAAGGAACTATATTTTAGTACCAATATTAATAAGCAACCTTTGTAGGTGCTTCTTTCTCTTCAGTGCTTCTTGCCATTTTTCATTGTATCAACTGATAAGTAACAGACGAAAAACAGGGGGATGGTTAAAGACAAAATGAAAAATCTTGGAAAATGCTTATAGTATCTACTTACACCACTTGAAAATATGCATTTGACATTTCACAGGTAGCTGTAGTCATGAAGTAGTATTACTAAAACACTTAGCAAAAAATAATGCCTACAGGTAATTTTTCTTAAATATTACATTAATCTTGAATATGCTGCCTGTGGTCAGGTGCACCATCATCTTCCAACTGTGATTCAATGACCACGTATTTGAAATTTGCTCCCCAGGACCACTGCAGATTGCCCCAGCTCATTCTCAGCTCCACAGTTATACCAACAGCTCCATGAGAGTTCTCATTACCCAACTGTGATCTACTTTAACATATTTTGGGGACTCATATTAATCTGACATCCATATAAATTTGTACGACATATATAAAACTACTCATAAAAACAACTGAGATTAAATCAGAGTCAAAACACTTCGGTTTCTAAAGTTTGACAGAATACACCATCTAGAGCAATAGATCTTAAACTTCCTTTCAGAAATATCTTAAAAATGTAGATGCCTGGAGTCCTTCCTCAGACCTATCGAATCAGTATGGCCCAGACACCTGTAATTTTAATAAGCGCCACAGGTGACTACAATTCTCAGACCTGGTGGAGTACATCCTTATTTCTTTCATTCATCGAACTGACATTTAAAGAGTGCCTTCTACTGATAAAAAATTTAGAATATAAACATATATTTTCTTTTTAATATAGTTTCTTGGGTCACAAACTAATAAGCAAATTAAAAAAGAGGACCATGATCTATGCTTTTTAAAAAAATACTTCCCCTTCATTCCCATCCTAATACCCAATATCTAGTCGGACACACAGTAGGCATCTGTTGCACTGCTTTGGTCACCAGCCCCTCAGATAAAACATGTTAATACATCTTCAGGTATTGCATCAGAGAATATTTTTAAACTTGCAGCCTCTGGGTGTCCTTCTGAGGAATCTTCATAAATTGGGAGGGGGGGGCTGGTGGGTGGGTGCTTGTGTGTTACTAATTCTGCACTGAGGCTAAGCAATACGCCTCGGACCGTAGCATTAAATTTGTTTTGAAGTTCAGCTATGAACCAACAATAAAAATATAAACCGGGAAATGTATATCAAGAGTAGGAAAGATAAAGATCTCAACATATATATTTTTCTTTCTTTCTACATGTTACTACCCCCGTTTTCCATCATTCCTAATCTCGCATCACCTCTGTTCCCTACATAATATTCAAATAAGTGAGTGCCACTTGGCTATTTTGAACCAGGAGCTTATAAAAAATGCCTCTCAAGCTTTGTTCATCCTGGAATCATACTCTGTAGCACAAATGAGCATGGAAAATCTTCCCTAGATGACAAGAGTTGGGAACAATGCATTCCAGATGTTGCATTATGCCCTCTCTCTCTCTCTCTCTGGTCTGCATTTTAAGAAGAGCATGGCATGACTTACGGCAGTAGTGACTTACGGCACCAGTGTGAAATGGCCCTTGCTAAGGAAAGAGTTCCAATGTGGCAAATGTGGGAGATGAGTCTGGTCAACATTTGAGCAACAAATGACTTGTCCAACTACATTCACTGAGGGAGCAAACACACACTCACATGTCTTCGAGCTGTTGGAAAGGGGAGGATGGCCATCTCAGCTCTCTTTTTGTTAGGCTTGTTAAAGAAGAGTAGGAAGGCATGTGGAGGGGAAATAAGACATGCTGCGAAACCCACTGAAGAGGTAATGGGGAACAAGCTATAGCTGGCACATCGGCACATAGAGAACTCTCCAGTGTCCTTCACTGCCTATGAATGAGATGAAAATACCAGCAAAGAAACAAAATCACTGCAGTGGTGTGCCATGGGCCAATTTTACCAACAGATCCTCTATGACTTTAAATATCTCCCTACCTGCTCTCTCTAGAAGTCCCTTAGATACCTCAGTAATTTCTTTCCTTGTCTTAGAAAATTACCAATTTGAGGCCAAAAAAAAAAAAAGCTTTTTCAAAAGGCACAAGAAAAAGAGTCACAACTATTGAAAGCATTCCTTACTCACCAATTTTGTAACGTCTTTCACATCATCAGTGATGCGGTTCGTGCAGATCCCTGTAGTTTTGACGAGGGGATTAAATAGGAGCAATTGAAGATAAATGCAAGTGATAATCCAAGTCTAAATAAAAAGAGAAAAATTGCTGGTGACCATCAATTAAAGTTCATATTCACTTAAACTATTAACATCTTGTGCCTTAATGTGGAAAATGCAATCTACCATTTTTTTTTTTTCTTTTTAATGCTACTGGCTTAAATACAATTAAATGCTGAGCATTCAAACTATGCTTACCAAAGTTTTAAAAAATTCTCCATTAAATATGGTTTGGATCTTTCATTTCAATGACATTATTGTTAACTTCTGTCAAAAGCTTTCTATAGCCAGTTTCCTAATGGCAATTAGGAATGAAGTTGCAGCAACATGCAAAGGATTTATCACTTAAGGTGTTTTCTCAAAACTAGGGAATGCATTAAATTCATACCTTAAGGCACCAAATGAAACTTTCTCTACTTTAAATGTGGACTCTTTGGCAAGTAGCAGCATAACCTTGAGCAGTGCTTTAATATAATAATCTATAACAGTACATCAAGATAAAGTGAGGAAGAGAGAGATATTTTTAGACCTAGGATAGAATTTAATGTAATTTGTGAGACATCAAAAAAAAACCAAACATAGTTTTGAATCACAGCTTTTTAGCTATTTAAGAAGGAAAAATATATCCTTAGTCAATAAGACAACATTCTTGAACCCTAGTGTAAAGGAACCTCACACACACACACATACACACGTGTGTGCGCATGCACACCTCTTTGAAAATAACGCTTTCAACCATGTATTATAGTTACTTTTATGCATGACTTATGTTTTATTACATTATATTTAGGTTTTTAAGAAATTAGGCAACTGATATTTTTGGTATCTTTACAATATATGACACAGCACCTTGTACATAAAATGCCCTTAATAAATACTTGCTGGATGAATCAGTGACCAGGATAAAAACAGTCCCATACTTCAAACTAAATATCTACTTATTGAACATGTATCATGAGACAGGGACTGTGCCAGTCACTAGAGAAAACAAAGGTGATGAATATGCCCTTGAAACTCGGAGGCAGGTGAATAAATCACACCCACACCAGTGATAAATGATTTAGGAACACAAAGGAGGAAACAATTAATCAATTAATCTTAAGTGGGGAAATCTGTGGTTGGAAGACAGTGCCAAGAAAAGCCAGAGAAGAAAATGTGACTCTGGGTAGATTTTGGAGGACAAGGAGGAGTTTGCAAGAGTTGATATGTCAGGGAGATAAGTCCAGGAAAAAATAAACAGCATGAGCATAGGAATGGGGATGTAAATGTATTTTAAAATGTAAGAGATTTTTTATAAGTTAACATCTGTCTTTGGCATCTTTAAATTACACAAAAGCCCATCTGCCCATGCTAGAAATCTTTCCTACTTATGTAGCTAGCCGTGTATTAAAAGGAACTAGATTATTATTTTAAATTACTATCTGCAAGCTAACTAGATACTACGCCAAATGATGATTATCATTTACTAAAATTTCTAAGACTACAATGATACCTACAAAGGTAGTAGTGGCTTATAAAAAAAAAATTAAAACGCTTTTGTTGTTTTTCTACTGTGATCTTTTACCGGTAACCCTGCTTAACTTTGTTTAAGGCTACTTTGAGCTCTGTGGGGTCACACTCTGCATAGCTCTGCCTCCTTTGGACCAAAATGAAGATTAAATTGTGTGAAGGATTTCTGTGTTGGGGGTTTTTCTTTTCGGGCAATGCCAACATATAAAATCTCCTCTAATAACAGTCTTCTTTCATGTATGTAAATATAATTGATTAAATTCAAGCTTTCTTGAAACCTATTTGATTTCATTAACCAATGTCGCCTCAATAATTTTTTTAAAAATTTAAAAAAATAAACTCAAGCTTTCTTTTATATTGTCATTGCTACCTAACTCCACCACGTCCCACCCCCCTCCAACCTTGAAATACATTTCTGCAAAACTCTCTTTTGTGATATGACTTGGGAATCCTCCCTGAGGATCTTTGTAAGTGGCCAATCTCACTAACAACCATACTCATATTCTAAGCTCCAAGAAATATAAAGGCAGAAATTCTGTTACTTCTCTTCTCCATGCCCTATGCTTGGCACTGAAGAAATATTAAACAAACATTTGTTCACTCACTCGTTCATTCAGAAAATATTTACTATCTAGTGTATGCCAGGCACTGTTCTAGATGTCTGGGATATATCAGTAAAAAAAAAAAAGTGGGAAGGGGGGCAAAAATTCCTGCCATCATGAGGCTTACCTTCTAGCGAGGGAAGGCAGACCATAGCCAATAAACATAAGTAACTAGATTGTACAGAATGTCAAAAGCTGCTAAGTGCCATGGAAAAAAGAAAAATTAGATCAAAGTAAAAGAAATTGGGATTATAAATGCCTATCCTGCTCTACTAGCAGTGGTGGTCTTAGGTTCAAATTGACAATCACACTCAGGAGGCACTGGAGGCGTCATCCAGCACCAAGTGTACCACTGAGCTTTAAGAAAGGATGCGACACGTGACAAAAGAGCATGCAAAGCACCAGTACAGCAGAGGTCTCATGACTCCCAGGCAGTTTCTAATGTCCACATGTTGCTGCATACTTGGGATGGGTGTGGTAATGACAGATGATGTTGGGTGGGCAGGACCACTTTAGGGGCTTATATCTTACTAATTGAGTAGCCCCTCAGGGGCACGTGATGAACTTCCTTTCATTCTCCATCACAGCTACCTCCCACCAGTACCAGTCTTAAAAATAAAGTACATACAGGTGTTAGTTCTGCTACCTAGAAACTTCGGCAGGATTCTCTTGAAGTAAAGCTAATTCTCTTACAAACTGCTTGAGTTCTTGTTGCAAGGAGGACTGCAGAGAGGGTCAGATCCCCAGGGCATCCTGAGTGTACAGAAAAGGCCACAGAACTAGCTATGATCTCTTTCTTTCCAGAAAGAGACTATAATGTGTGGAGAAACAGCTTGAAATTGTAAACAGGGTGATGTTTGATGGTGTCTCATTGAGAAGGCAATATTTTATCAAAAATTGGATAGAGCTAGGGGAGTGATCCACACAGCTATCTGTGGGAAGAGTACTGCAGAAAGAGAAAAAGCTGGTGCAGAGGTTCGAAGGTCTATTAAAGGAATCTGCTTTATTTTAAAAACAGCAAGAGTAACCACTCCCCTCCCTCCACTCCTGCTTGGCAGAGAGAGAATGGAGAGGCTAGATCGTGTAGGGTCTTATACTCCATCATATGGACTTTTGATTTTTGTTACTAATGAAACAGGATCTATTGCGAGATTTTGAGCAGAGGGGAGATATAAATATATTTTAAATTTTTTGAAAAAGACTGGTAGTTTCTTACAAAACGCATACCATACACGTACCACATAATCCAGCAATTACGCTCCTTGATATCTACCCCAAGGAGCTGAAAACTTGTGTCCACACAAAAACTGGCACACTGATTTTTTAGCAACTTACTCATAATTAACAAAACTTGGAAGCAACCAAGATGTCCTTCAGGAGATAAATGGATAAAATATAGTGCATCCAGACAACTGAATATTATTCAGCACTAGAAAGAAATGAGCTATCAAGATATAAAAACATACAGAGGAAACTTAAATGCATATTACTAAATGAAAGAAGCCACTCTGAAAAGGCTACATACTTAAGATTCCAACTACTCTGACATTCTGGAAAAGGTAAAATTATGAAAACAGTAAAAATATCAGAGATTTCAGGAGTTGGAGGGGGCAGGATAAATAGGCAGAGCACGGAGAATTTTATGGCAGTAAAAATATTCTGTATGATACTAAAATGATGGATACATGTCATTATACATTTGTCCAAACTCACAGAATGTACAACACCAAGAATAAACTCTAATGTTAACTATGGACTTTGGGTGGTTAAGATGTGTCAGTGTAGGTTCATCAATCACATTGAGTGTGATCGTCACATCAGTGTAGGGTCATCAGTTGCTGGGGGATGTTGATAATGGGAGAGCCTAAGCACATGTTGGGGCAGGAGGCATGTGGGAAATTTCTGATTTTGCTGTGAACCTACAACTGATCTAAAAAAATAAAGTCTTAAAAAAGTTTACTTTGATGAATGTGGCCAGAACAGACTTTAGGTTAATAAGAGGCAGAAACAAAGAGACCAATTAGGGGCTACTGCTCTAATCTAAGCCAAAAAGGTTAGTAGCAGTGCACTGACCAGAGTGGTTATATTCTGGTTGTCTCCTGAAGGCTGAGACAGTAGAATTTTCTGACAGTTAGAATGTGATCTGAAAGAGTCAAAGATGACTCCAAGGATTTTGGCCTGTGCAACTAGAAGGATAGAGTTGTCATCAACCGATATGGAGAAGGCTGAGGGTAGAGAAGGTTTGCAGGGCAAAGGACAGATCAGGAGTTAAGTTTTGAGTGTGCAAAGTTGGAAACATCTTTGAGATTTCCAGTGATGATTAGATCAGGATATTTGAATCTAGATTAAGGAGGGAAGTTAGGGCTGGATATATACATCTGATAGCCTTTGATATATAACTGGAATTTTAAGCAGAAGAGTATGTGAGACCACCAAAGGAGTGAGTACAAATAGTAAAAAGAACAAAGGACCGAGTCCTCCAGTGCTCTAACCTTAACAAGTCTGGTTAAAGATTGAAACCTCACAAAGGAGCTTGACAGAGAGGCCAAAAAAGTAGAAGAAACCAAGTTTTGTTTTGTTTTTTAAATGTACCTTAAAGAGAAGGAGGTTAAACTATGTCAAATACTCATAATAAGTCAAGTAAGATGAGGACTGAGAAATGATCAGGATTTAGCAGAATAGAGGTCATTGGTGACATTAAGAAAAACATTTTTATTAAAGCAGTTATGGGAAAAAGCTATTCTGGAGTGGGTTTAAGAGAACATGAGAGAAGACTAATTATAAACAGGGAATACAGACAAATATTTTAAAGAATTGTCCTTCAAAAGAGAGAAATGATTAAAAACAAAGTAGGATGCTAGCAAGGAATTGGATGTGTGTGTTGCGGGGCGGGGGTGTAAGATGGTAGAAATACCAGGATGTCCACACGCCTTGTGGGGATGATCCATGGGGAGGCCACAACTGGCGATGTGGGTCAAAAGAGAGGGAACTCCTTGAGCAATGTCCTTGAGAAGGCAAGAAGGGGTGAGATCTAGCACTCAAGTAGAGGGCAGTATCAATATTATTTTTTGCATCAGTTGTATATAAACATCTGTAAAAATATGATTTTGCTCTTGGTATAGGAACCTATTTGATCAAGGCTAAAATTAAATCTCAATATATTCAAATATTGCAGACAAACCTATATTTCTTGAAACATTTTATTTTAAAGCTATTAAATAAACTCATATTTTAATTTAATTCTGTATATACTTTGCTACTGGTGAGGAATATTCACCTTTTGTAAAATTCGACAACTCACTCTGGCATAAGTCAACATGAGGACTGAGGAGCAGAGGAGAAATGTTCTGAGAAGTCTGCAGAGCAGCAGCAACACTTCTTTTATCGGTAGTCTTGGGAGAGGGCTGAAATGCAGAACTTCTTTATATGGAAGAGTAATTTTTCAGTAGTGATTATTCTATACAGAAATCTTTATAATATATAGTACACACGCTTCCCTGATTTCAGTGGGTTGAAATTTTAAAGTCTGCTTTTCTTTGATGATTCAGGTTCATCATGTAAAGTGAAGACTAAGAGAAATAAGCCAGACACAGAAAGACAAATATTGCACGATCTCACCTATATGTAGAATCTTAAAAAAAAAAAAAAAAAGTAGAACTCAAAGTAACAGAACAGAACAGAATGGTGGTTACCACAGGCTGGGGAATGAGGGAAAAGAGAAGATAGTAATCAAATGATCCAAACTTTCAGTTATAAGATGAATACGTTCTGAAGACCTAATGTGCAGCATAGTGACTGTAATTAATCCTGTTATTATATACTTGAAATTTGCTAAGAGTAGATCTCAAAAGTTCTCAACACACACACACGTGCGCGCGGTCACTCTGTGAGGTGCTGGATATGTTAGATTATGATAATCATTTCACAATAGATGCATAAAACATCACATTGTACACCTTCAATATAATTTCTATTTGTCAATCATGCCACAATAAATCTGGGGGGAAAAGCATCTTAGTTACATAGTTGCGACTGCCCTCTTCCAAGTAGCTCCAAAATACTGTACTTGTTTAAATGACTGGTTTTTTTAAAATTTTTATTTTAGTTTTTATCAGTTTCATTCTCAGTTTACCTGTTTATCCCAGACAGTCACACATGCAATATATTGTTACTGCTAACATGCCTATTGCTAGCCTCAAAAGTCTCGATGACAAACATAATACGTGATCCATCATGGGTGCTAATGGTAGGCAGAATAATGGCAAAAAAGATGGCCACGTCCTAATTCTTGGAACTTGTGAATATATTGCCTTATATGGCAAAATGGACTTTGCAGATGTGATTAAGTTAAGGACCTGGACATGGAGCAATTCTCCTGGGTTCTCTAAGTCCAATCCAATCAGCTGGGTTCTTAAGAAAGAGAACCTTTCCCAACTCTGGTCAGAGAAATGCAATGATGGAAAAAGGGTCGGAAAGATGTGACATGATAAGAACTTGACTTGCCATCACTGGCCCATAAGAGAAAGGAAAGAGGCCAGGAGTTGAGGAATGCAAGTTGCTTCTAGGAGCTATAAAAGGGTAAGAAAACAGTCTCCCTTAGATAAAGGCTTCAGAAAAGAACATAGTCCTCTAGATACCTTGATTTAAGCTCAGTAAACCCCATTTTGGACTTCTGAATCTCCAAAACTGTAATATAATAAACTTGTATTGCTTTAAGTCACTAAATTTGTGATAATTTGTCATGGCAGCAATAGGAAAATAAAGCAGAGCTCAATATTCAAGCTGTTCCTGGTCAGGAAAATAAACTTCCCTGTCAGTATTCTGGGCCCCCGACCCCTGCTTTAAGCAAAGCAGCTCAGCTTTTTTTCTGTTTTATTTGTTCATGCTTCTGGGTAAGATTTTGTTTGAACAAAGGTTTCCAAGGACAAGAAAGTAAAAAAATAAAAAAGTTTTGAAAACCAGTGGTGTGATGGCAGAGTACAGAACATGTATCCAGAAAACCTCTGAGCCCCTTACAGTGTGACCTCAAACAAGCCAATTAATCTCTCCGCCTAGCTGTTTATAAGTCTCTCGAATGAGAATAAGAATAATTTTTCCCTCACCCACTTTGTGGAATGGTGATGAGACTCAAATGAAAACTTTTCAAACTGCAGGTGCTATGCAATTATTTGCTGTGTGGTTTATGGGTTTTGGATTGCTAAGAAACCAGAGAAACAAGTGCTCCAAAACCATTTGAATAAAACGGAGAAAGGACTTTATAGAGTCAAGCCTCCATGGAAAAAAAAGAGTATTATTACCTTTAGTACATGGGTATTTTGATGTTAACTTTCACTTCAGATGCCTTTTCAATTTATTTCTTAGTTCTCAACTCTGTCTAGAGTAGCTTCTCTTAATAGACAATTAACTTCCAATTGAGATGTTCTAATATATCAACAAAATATATCTTTGTTTTCTCTCTTCCTCTTTCTCTAACTTCTGAAAACTCCAACAAGGGTATACAGGTGTCTAAATGTGTGGGTGTGTGTGCATACACACACCCTATTAGAGATAGAAAGTTGAGGCAAAATGTCCCTGTGTTTGGGACTTCTGCTCTAAAATGTATCTTTTCCATTTGGGTAATCGCTTCACTGTTTTTTTCTGTATCAGCCTCTGCTTCTGCATGACATTTTTCTTTGGCTACTTTGTTTTAGCATCATACAACTTTTCTCTCTAGGTCACGCTCATTGTATGATAACCTTTTATTCCATGATAACCTTTCACTGCACAGACACTAAGCTAATCTTATTGTCGGCAGTTCTAGTTTTGTTATGTTTTCTTTTTAACTTAGAGATGTTTTGTCAAGTGTCCCCCAAACTCCCTACAACGCACAAAATACCAATAACACTTACATTGCTAAATGTTGACTTCAAATTATTAACCTAATGAAAAACTTGAGAAATCTGTACGCACTGTTAGAACTATGCAACAGAAACAGTCCTAGTAGAGGGAAGTAATAGTGACTGAAATTCATACTAAATTGTGAATGACCGATATAGCAAGGTCTTTTTCTGGGAGGAGATTTTAAAAGGGACAGATAATACTGGAAAGGTATTTAAAGGAGGAAGGAGAAGTTACCAGAAGATGAGGCTGGAGACCCTGAAGGCAAAGGTCTTACCTAAATCTCATTTTTGTGAGAATAAATCTCAGCAGACAGACCCCAGTGGAATCATCAGTTTTTCTTGAACATAAGAGTCTTCCTTATACTAAAAAGCCACATGCCAGGAAAAGGAGCTGGCAAAGCCTCCTAAAGCAAACTATTTACTTGATCTGAACATGTGTTATAACACAGAAGTGACTTTCCAGACTGCTTTCCTTTGCTGGAAATTAACATGTGTGCAGCCCAAGACCATCAGGAAAACATATGCTGTTCAAGAAACCACAAGATTCCAATCTTCTAAACTTGGAAAAAAAACAAAAAACAAAAAACTTTTCTCTCTATAAGTGCGACAAGAGACTGTAAAATAAGCATTGCCAGAGTCCATATTACAGATCCCTCAAAGTCAAAAAGGTAGTGAAGTGTCTGGGCAACTCATTTTCTTTATGCACATCTACAAAATGGTACTAAGACTGCCCCGAACAAAACAGCAGCTGCTGCCAAAAACAACATCCATCTTCTCTTTAATCTCAAATGCCAGCTAGTGAAGCAGGCAGTTCCCTTGTAGCCCAAATGTGCTTTGGAAGAGAGCCAATTGGCTCGGCTACCCAGAGCCAGGAAAGCAAGTTACCAAGATACAGGTATAATAATTAGTCCTGAGTTCAGGTCTTCTGAGGTCATATGAACCATATCCTTCAAAAATAATCTTGAAGGAAACCAACAACAGATTCTTGTTCAATGTCAATAACCATAATCTACATGACCTCTTCTTTCAGGCTTTTTATTTTTAATTTACCATTAAACATTATAGAGAAGATACCTAATCCTCCTACACAGACTCTTCTCTAGTGATTGTTCAGTAATCTTAAAGGTGCAAAGAAAACAGATTTTTTTTTTTCTTTTTTAAACTGTATTGCTACCAGGAAAATAGATGTTAACAGCATAGCTAAGTGAAACTCAAACAACCTTAAGTCCAAATTGGTACAGTAAAATCTCGTGAAGATACTCTTTCACCTCTTTCCATGTAGATTCTTTTGTGAAGAAATGAAATAAAAATATTTTAAAATATGGATAATCACTAAAATATGTGGTGAATATGCTCATATAACAAAAACTGAACATCCTAGGAAGAAATTACTTAATTTAAAAAGGCAGACAATGGTTTTAATGTAAAAGGGGAATTTAAGAATCTCAAGATATTCAGTCTATAGGAAAATCACCCTATAATATAGTCAGTCCTTACCCTAAAATGTAAATGCTATTTAAAGGAGAAATCACCCATGCAGACCGATTCCCACTAAGGGTCACATATAAGATGAGCAGTTCGCAGGTATCATTTCATATAACCTTCCCCTCAACCAGATGGTTATTATTATCCCATTTTGCTGGTGAGTAAAACAGAATTCAAAGAGATTAATAACTTCCTCATGGCTAATCTGCTAGTAAATCCCCAGGCTGGGTTTAAACCAAGAACTATGCTATTCTGGAAGGAAAACTACTGGACCAGTCAGAAATAAAACCGATTTCATTTATATTTAATGAACTACTTAATTTTATTTAAAATGCCTATGCTATGGAAGGCATATAGGTCTTTTTATCTAACTCAGTTTCTAACTGAACCCACAATGCCACGTTATTAATAGGCTAGGTAAACAAGTAGTCCAGGTAAATTGAGTTACACTTTGCTGTAGCTTTAAGAAAATCGTATAGCTAGAGGGAGGGGAGAAACCCAGAAAATAGAGTGGTAAGTTTTCTTTCTGATAAAAAAAAAATTGAGTGCTTTCAGACTTTTAAGAGGAGCTACTTATTAATTCAACGAACATGTATGAAGTACCTGATAAGTACAGAAGATAAAGACATAGAAGATAATAGTCTTTGACCTCCGGAAGTTCAAATTACTAGAAACCACAGCAGTGAGAGGGGGAAGGCTCTGGAGGGACAGCTAAACCTGACTTTGGTGGCGAGTGGGGGGTAGGAAATTGCAGGAGGGGCTCAGAGATAGCTCCTGGGAGGAGAGGATATCTTCTTCAAAGGTTAAGTAGGAAGTAGCCAGATCAAAGGGAACTGGGGTAAAGACCCCTGACAGAGGAAGTAGCAGATGCCCAGAGAAGTGAAGGAACAAGCATTTCCACAAAACTTCATGTTTATAATATCATTGAAAAATGAGTTACAAAGAATAAACAATAACATATAAGGAAAAAGAAATATACAGAGGCCCTCTCAATTTTGCTAATTGACTTGGATTTTATCTTACAGGCACTGGGGAGCTCCTGAAAGACTTTAAGTAGGGGAGTATCAAGAGCTGATTCATTTTTTAAAGGTTTATCGGGCATCAGAATGAAGGACAGACTGCGGGGAGGCAACAAGCCTGAGGCCAGTTAGGAGGTCACTGCAGACCCCCAGAATTGACATGAGGAGAGCCCCAACTAAGCAATGGCAGTGGGAATAGAGAGAAACAGACAAGTTCAAGAGAATATGAAAGTAGAATGGAAGGACTTGGGTGACTGACAGAAATTGAGTGGGATAAAAAAGAAGGAGTCCACAAATGACTTCCAGGTTCCGGTTTGGGGGACGGGAAAAAAGTGGTGCTATTCACTGAGCCAGGATTTTCAGGAGGAGAGGTGGGAGCTGGCAAATGGAAGTTATCACCAAAAACCTTGAAGAAAACCACCACCACCACACCAGGAGGAGAAAGAACTATCTGCAAAGAGGATTAGAGAATGAGAAGCCAAATACAAGAGAGGCAAATCAGTTGATTGTGAGGTACTGTGGCCAGTGGAAAAGAACGTACAAAAGGGATAATATGACCAATAAAATAAGCACTAAATGATGTCAACCTGATGGTTGTTGAAGAGCACCTAATGGAATTGACCTTGATGGTGACAGTTTCCATGGAGTGAGTCAGACTATAGTGGATGGATCACAGGGGTAAATGGAAAAGGAAGAAGACAGCGAATAATATCTGGAACGGCTAGAAAGTTAACTTCAGTCTTGGTAGAAGGGAAAGTAGCTCTGAAAGGGTCGTGCTAAAATGATTAAGCCTTCCTCTTTCTTAAATGGTCTGTTCATGAAGACAACTCATTTGTAGTTAATGAGAGCCATGTGAGCTCAGAGGCTTTGCAATTATGTAAAGATAGTTACAAATAACTTCTACCTCAGGCTAGAATCAAGGGCCTAGGTGCTCAAGTTTTGCTATTATTTTCGATAAGAGACATACATGATAGAATAAGCATTTGTGCCAGCAGTAGAGATTATTGCCTTCGAAATAATGGTAACATTATAAGTACAGGTCTTTAGCATTTATATAAGAGCAGAGAGAGAGAAAACATCCCCCTAAACAGTATAATCCTCTGTATTTCAGAAATGCCAGTCGATGACTAATTCTAAACAGTTTTATGAAGATGATGCTATGTAACAAACTGAGTAAGTCTAGAAACTTGTGGATGCTAGTTCAATATTGAACCTAGATTTACATATATGTTGCCAGTTCCTTTTGCTATAAGTATACATTTTCAAAGAAATAAGAGAGGCCACCAGCACTGGCCAAGTATAGGAACACACACACACACACACACACACACGCACACACACACACGCACGCACGCACGCACACACACACACACACACATCCCACAAAAAAAAAAATTCATGACGGTTCTTAAATTCACATACCCATCTTCAACACTTTACGGACACTGGTTCTTTTTTGGATAGCACTGTTCACTATTACGTCGAATAGTTGCTCTTAAAATTGAAGCACCATGACAAGCTTTCCAAAATCAGCTACGAAAACATAAATCATGATTTATACTCTTCAAACTACGTGACTCACTCCTGAAAGTGTAATTTCATCAAAATCAAAAGCTCTGTATTTCTTCAAATTCTGTAAAATCTTTTGAATTCCAAACAATTGAGATATGAAAAATGAGTGTAGGGCTGCAGCTGCTATCTGATGCTATGTGCTGCATTTGGACTGAACTTCCTAGGACTTCTTGTGTATTTTCCCCTATGGCTGTAATTAAATATGCTCAGATGTCTTGTCAGATCAGCTACTATGAGTCTGACATGTCTGGTCTCATAGGGCCTTTAAATTTTAAGAAAACTTCATCCCAGGAAGCAGTTTAGGAAATCTCCAATGAAGTTTTTTTCCTATCTGGGTACCTGATCACATTAAAATAAATCTATGTCCTAGGCTTTAACTGTTTCCAAATAGCATCAAAACAAGTGGGGTTAAATTAAGCATGAGCTCAAAGAGCACTCACAATCTTAATCATTTTCTTTATCACATCTGATGACAAGCTCCATTTCAAATATATACAAATTATGCAATGTATGCTGGACATACCAACTGCCTTTGGTGAAACAGAATAAACTATTGAAATGTTCCCTCCTTTTGTGGAAGGTTCACTGACTGCAACAAGGGGAGCTGACTGCCTTACTTTTAAATCAAAGTGTAACCATCAGAGGCGTTTACTTAGAATGCAGATTCCTGGGCATCAGAGTGAGTAGTATCCAATTTTCTGAAGATACATCTCTGGAACATACACTTTTAACAAGCCTGTCATGTGATTCTTACTCTTTAAAGTCTGAGACAGGTTTTCTTTCAGGCTCTACTCGTTCATGGGTGCCATATCAATAGGGAAAACAAATAAAAATATCTAAAAAGGTATATACAAAGTTGCATTTGGTTAAAGGGCTACACATTAGATGCTCCTAAGTTAGAGGAACTTGAAAAAAGAAAAGTTAAATGTAGTGAGTGTGGAAGTATCCTGTAAATTGGCTCTTGCAATTCCCATTCCAAACCCTTCTGTACTGCAGTGGCTGCAAAACTAAAATCTCCATTTTTCCAACTCCTTTGCAGTTAGTTACAGTTGCAGATGTAACAGGTTTTGTCAGTCAGGCACAACTCTGCAGGTTTGACAAGAGAAGGAAATCCTTGACATGAGAAGATGGAGGCTGAAAATGCATTTTGCCAGGTTAGGTGGTTGGTAGCAGGGGCAACAAGACCATGCAATTAGCAGTCACAGCGTCCTAGCTGTAGCAACTTTACAGACAGCAGTGGACTTAACTGGGTTCTAGATGACAGTGTTCTGGAAACTCAGCCTATTCCTCTAGCCCTCCCAGTGGTTTTATAAGCCATCAAATACATTTCAATATATCTCATTCTGCTTAAACTAGCTAAAGTGGATTGTATTTTCTGCAACTAAACCTTCAGCAATACTAG
>NW_011888851.1:2079136-2082861 GCF_000151845.1 Pteropus vampyrus
TCTCAACAGAGTTATGTATGTTAAGGCACTTGGTGTAGTACCTGACAACTAGCACACCCTCACAGATGTCTGCTACACTTAGCACTGGTGTCTTTTCAACCATACCTAGAACAAGCATCCCTAGTAATGTCATTTCCAGACTGGAAGTATGAAGGTTCAAGTCAAAAATCAGGACACCATCCTTGATTCTTTCCATTCCCCTATTTCCACATCCAGTCTGCGTCTGTCAAGTCCTATCAGTTCTAAGAGCAAAATAAATCTTGAAACATTCACTTTGTTCTATCTTAAAACTAAGCTCCCTCACTCCTGCCTGGAAGACTGCAAGGACTCTCTAAAGAGCCTTTGCCTTTATGCTTCTACTTATACTAACAGTATGGTCTTCTAGGAATATAAAAACCACTGCCTGTGTAAAATTCTGAATGCCTTTCCAATACATCTACAATGAAGTGTGAACTCCTGACAACGGCCTACAAGTCAGTACAGTATGTAACGCACGACCTGCCCATCTCCGCACCGTACTCCAACCACTCTGGCCTCCTTTCTGTCCCTGAAGCATCTGAAACGCATTCCTGCCTTAAGCCCCTTGCACTTGGTACTAACAAGCTCTGCAAAAGGCAAGCCCTTCTCTTGATTCAGGATTCAGTTCAAATATCACTTTCCCAGAGAAACTTTCACAGGTAACCAAAGTAGCTTCAACACTCATATCTCAGTTTTATTTCAACTGAAGCACTTTTCATCAGAAATTTTCAGAATTACCTTGATAGTCCAATTAGTTTACTCTTTAATCATCTGTCCCTTCTGACAAGAATGTAAGCGATGTAAGGGTGAGTTATATTACTCTGGTTCATCATTCTTATCTCTAGCAGCTAAACTGCTCCTAACTCCTAGTACACGCTCTTTCACATCTGTGAATTGCATGTGTTACAAACTGCTACTAAAATACCCACAAAAATGCTCCTACAATCAAACTCCCTTTTACACAGTGTAGACCATGGTGGTAGCAAGTTCTAAATTGTTTGAAAAGAGAATAAACTCAGTTATATGAAATGGGGCACAGATGAAGTCTGGATAACGCGTGATTCAATCCTCAGCAGATGGTGTCCATATTCCGACAATGGAATTGCAACATCACCCACCAGTTTTGCTTTTTATCTGTCTCCTGCACTTGAGTTTGAGCATCATAAGGCAGGTACTTTCAGTTCCTCACTGTTTTGCCCATAATGGGTAGAGCAGTGCCAAGCACAGAGAAGCCTCTCAGAAATCTTTTTTAAACGAATGAATGGAGGATAAACTTAAGAGTTTTGTCATCAGTTGGGTATAAACTACTGTCATACATCTCACTCTTGGTTCTAATAACTGCTAAATCCTAACGATGTCAAGTGTAATAATGCAATATTCTCTTAATTATCCAAATGTGAGATTACATAAATGCTTCTGTTTCAATTTTTAACCATTTTCTTTGTACCTTTAAATACCTCTCTAGCTCCATGAAAATGGAAAATTAGGATATAAAACCAGAGATAATCAGGGAGATCGTTTCATAAACTATATAAATGTCTAACCAATGTACTGTATACTTGAAACTAATAATAAAATTAAATTAAATAAAAAGAGAGATAGACTATAAGCTCCAGGAAGAATAGGAAAAATATAACTGTTTTTGCTCACTATTGTATCTCAAGCATCTAGGCAGTGCCTTGCTTGTACTAAATGCTCAAGAAACAATTTTTAATGAATAAACAACCACTGGAAAATACCTCTCCTAGCAGATGCAGCCAAAGTGCGATAATAAGCCAAAATGCTGCCCCAAATATGCCTTTCTTAAGGAACTAGATAATGTGGAATTACTTTACTTTGTTGACTCTATAGGAGCATATTTAAAAAAAATAATAATAATGTAATATTTTCCTACAGTAAGTACAATGTAGATACTTTCCTACAAGTACATACAATGGAAGTCTCTGAGAAGTCTACAAGTCTGTAGTTTAGAATTCAGTATAATATGCAACTGTACATTTCTGTCTCTTCAATGAGCTCTAATCCATCAAACTTTCTAAAGCAGCCATTCATAAAAAAAATTACTCACACTGATTCGGCACTGAATCATATACAAGGAATATTATTTCACTTGAAAGCAAACATGTTCAGAAGTGATGACATAGATTAAGCTTTTAAATGCTAATCTTATCTCTTCCCAAAGCATTGGTTGACTCTGATCTGTCATCCCTACTAGAGCAGGCGAAAAAAAAAAAAAATACTCATAGAACTAAATCCTTTATGTCATCCAGATCGTTTCTAGTTTGAATAAAAAATAAAAACAGCTACCTTCTCTTCAAGGTAATACAGGCATAGTATTGCTGCTCCCTCTCACATGACTTGTTTTTTTAATTCCAGTTTTCCATGGATATCATGGAGTTTTGCTTAGCATTCTCTATAATACCACCACATAGGAGGAAACTCCAAAATCAGTAGAGAAAGGAAGAAGCACAACAACAACAAAATGGAGAAGACGTTTTACAATGTATCAGGATATGAGTACTGGAATCGCACTTTTTATTTTTGTTTTTTTAAAAAGGTGCTGAGTTAATCTTCAAAGTAAATGTAAACTATATTGTGTTTTGAAATTCTTCCTCAAAGATGACTCAGGAAGATTATCAATTATGTTTCCTAGTTTAAAAATCAAAAAAAGAATATGAAAAAATGTATCTTAAACCAGGGGTCCCCAACCACCGAGTCACAGACTGGTACTAGTCCGTGGAGGCCTGTTAGGAACCAGGCCACACGGCAGGAGGTGAGCTTCATCTGTATTTGCAGCCGCTCCCCAGCACTAGCATCACTGCCTCAGCTCTACCTCAGATCATCAGGCATTAGATTGTCATAGAAGCACTGGTTCCTGGTGCCAAAAAGGTTGAGGACTACTGCTAAACCCTCAAGTCCTTACTCTAAGTAATGCTAAAGAAAAAAAAAGGAACTTTCTTCTTGGGGCAGAAAAGAGGGTTGAATAGGTAACCATCTCATGACAATCCTTTCGGCATCTTTTCAAACCAGCTGCTTTACTGAGGAATCAAATGAGGATGGAGAAATAAATGTAAACAGGGAGACCACTTGGATAGCAAAGAGATTCTCTCACCATATAGGAGAATAGGGATCGACTTCCTCAGGAAATGAAGAGAGGACCTTGTGAGCAGTGAATCCAGCTAAATGAAATTTAAAAGATATGTTTCAGCTGCTGTATGAATTAAGCGTCCAATCTGCACAAACCATTTTACATATCTACTTCATTGCTTAATCTTTGTATGTTATCTCCTGTTCTCATTTATGGTACATTCTGGAGCTTTTGTTTACAAATTGAGGCAGGAGATGAGACTTTGATATCTGTGAAATACTATTATTTAAAACTTGAAAAGTGGTATAGGTTCCAAATATATTACTCTTTCAGTTCTACAACCAACCCAAGAACATTACCTAATTTAAAAAAAATAATAAATTTAAAAATGTCAGAACTTGGAAAACTTGGCAACAAGAGTATCCCCCAAATGAATTGTTTTAAGGATATAAAATCTCTAATGTTACTTTAGAGCAGTGTATTGTAAAATAGTACTATTATTGCTTTGGTAGCTTCTAATCTCAGATGAAATTTGTGAATTCTAATCACAAGTGAAATATGAAAACATCATTTCTTGTTAATCCTCTTCCAACTTTCTTTACCACATTTAATATACCTT
>NW_011888851.1:2083991-2102428 GCF_000151845.1 Pteropus vampyrus
GCCTTTATGCTTCTACTTATACTAACAGTATGGTCTTCTAGGAATATAAAAATCACTGCCTGCGTAAAATTCCGAATGCCTTTCCAATACATCTACAATGAAGTGTGAACTCCTGACCATGACCTACAACACAGTATGTAATTGAAACTTGCCCACCTCTAGGTCATTCTTTCTTGATGTTTGGTGTTTTCCAGAAATATGAACCTTTCAGTTATATACTCAAAACCAAGAAGCTCACCTCATTTTTTGAAAAAAAAAAACTAATAAAATAGGTCATACTACAAGGTTGCATAACTATAAAATAATATCATAACTTTGAAAACTTGGCTCAAAAGAGTTTTATAAGTTTTTAACTGACTCTTGTAAAAAATACAATCTCTATATAATGTTACTTTAGAGCAGTGTATTATAAAGCAGTAGTATTATTGCCTTGGGTCACTAACATAGTGGCTTCACAAGTGAAATATGAAAACATCATTTCTTGTTAATCCTCAAACTTTCCTCCACCACATTTAAATATACCTTTCATCTTAAGTACCAAAACTTCATTTTGGCTACATTTCTTAACCACATCTGTCTTAAATCCATAAATGCCATCCAGATTGGGCTGTAAAACTTCTCATATTGTCATAACTGTCTTTCATCACTTTCTGAAGATTATACACATCAGTATCCAAAACTACACAACATGCTGTCCTTCTCCATTGCACTGCCTAACTATTATCCTACACAAATGGTAGAAAGAAAATATGAAAGGAAGCATCTTAAGGTGGGTGAGCTGGAGAGGAAGAACCCATGTACTATATATATATCAAGAAAATCATCTTATCTGGGCAAAAATTTTAAAAAGGAAGATGACCTCATCAAGCAAGGGATTGAGGTGGGCACACGGATCAGGTTTAAGGCTGACTAGTTGTAAAATGCTGAGCAACTTGTTCAACCTCTCTAAGCCCACTTTCCTCTTTCATAAAATAGAATAATGGCACTGCCACCCTCACGGGTGGAGAAAATTAGGGTAAGTAAAGGGTGTAATACACTTAGCTCAAGACCTGGCACATCAAATGAGCACCGGAACCAGCATTGTCTTTATCATCATCGATAGTACTATGTCCTAAAATCTTTCTGGCTCATAAACCCTTTACTCATCGTGAATTAGCAAGCACCAACTGGCACTTGCCATTCAACCACTGTGTTATTTCCTTAGAGATGGCCAGCAACTTGTTCCACCCTCATCTCTTTTGAATCCCCAGTCTCCACTCTCTGCTGTAACCCAAGCGGCTCATTTATCATTTCTCTCTCTCTCCAACAGAATTGTATTTGAACTGCATGCACAGTTATATTTATTTCTTATCGACATCAATGCATAATAGTAAGGTTCTAAAGCTCCTCCTACCTTCCAAATCATTCTCCTTGCTGTCACCCCACATATCAACTGAGGTCAGTAGGCATAAAATTGCTAAGTACCCAGATCCATGCTTAGAATGCTGATAAACGTTTGGAATGTTGACAGTAAAAGATTCAGTCAAAAATACAACTGGCATGATTCATTAACTCATAATTCGGTTCAGAAGATCTTTACCAAGATTTTGTAGCTGTGCCACCAGCTGGGGATGGCAACATAAGGCAATTTAGCCAGGTAAGTAAAAAGATAATTTCAGTATGTTTTAAGTATAGAATTTTTCAATGCTATAGGAGCAGAGGTAAGATCAGTAAACAGAGGGAGTAGCGGCGAGGAAGAAGGGAAAACAGATATTAAGGAGGGCTTCCAAGAGGAAGAACCATCTTGGCTGGACAACTGGAGAGGCTGCTAGGGCCCTTGAGACTAAGGGCAGTGTGGTGGGTATGTCACTGTACCACTGCTTATAGTTAGGTGACATTGCAATGAAATTTACCATTCAGGGAGTGGTGGACATGAGCACTAACCAAATCACAGACAACTTTGTATAACTGTTGAGGGTTTGGACTTTATACTGCAGGCAATGCAGTCACTGGAGGATTTTAACTATGGTAGTTACATGGTCAAATTCCATTATAACTCTAGATTGTATGCATTAGAGAGAATCTTTAAAATTACAGAATTCACTATTCGTTTTGTTGGATAATGAAATAAACGTCCTCATGGGGACTAAAACCATGTATCAACACCACACAGATTAATCTAGAACATGTGTTGTCAGCAAGTTCTTCTTCAGACTTTCCGGCATCACCCCTCAAATTCCAGGGCACACATTTTCAGGGAAAGATGCAGACCTATCTCTTTGTAATCCAGCTCTTCTCCTCAGCAACTATAAAAATAACACATGCCAGTGATTCTGTCCCATTTTCCTTTGGGCCTTAAAAGAATGGACTTAATTTTTTTTTTCTTTTTCAATATTTAAAGGATATTATACTTCTTGGTTTTACCGTCTTTGTTCAAGTTAGATCCTACTCTGAACGGAACTCAAAATTACTTCATATATTTCTGGGTTGGTAACTTAATTGTTGATGTAGCAAGAGTCAAAGATTCAGTCAAGAAACTTCTAGAAACAGACTTCAAATTATACAATGTCAGAAAACAGGAGCTGTTTTCTGTCTTTCAAAGTGCTTTGAATAAGTCAGTACTCCATCAAAAGGAACATAACAGTTTACTGTTCTGTCACAGAATGGAATGCTTGGTAATTTGGCATCTGTCTTGATTGATATAAAATTTACTTGAAGATTAACCTGGATAGTCAAGTCTTTAGACTCTAAACACAATCACCCATAAGAAAATAAAACCTGAATTCATAATGAAAACAATCCCAAACTGCTGATCCTACACATTTAATTAAATTCAACGCATGCTCGCTCCCCACCCCCAAACAAACAAAAAACTGTGAATAAGAAAATGAATTTTGCTTGACAGCACCTAGGCATTTACCTAGGTTTTCTAGGTATCTAGCATGGTACTAATCCTTCTCATGTATTTATTGGCTCGTTTAATCCTCAAAAACAGGAGGTGGATACTATTATAAACCTCATTTTACAAACGAGAAAATCAGAATGTTAAAAGAATTAAGTGACTTAAAGTCATTCAATTTGAAGAGGTGAGTCCAGATCTATGAGTCTGCAAAGCTATTAACACATACCATACATAAAGCAGTTTGAGACTCATTTTGGAAAATATTAAGAAACAAGAAGCTTTCATGTATTTAGAAAGTTTCAATTTTTCATTACTCAAGGCTTAGAATAATACTATGACCTTTAACTGGAACCACCCAATCTCTAGAGCACTGCTCTATCAATTACTTGTAAGGCAGCCAAGATGTGTTTCTGCATCCTTTGTTTCAAAGGGCAATGCTGACCTCGATTCAGACCCTTCACTAATCTCAGTTCATGGTTACACAACCCCATTTCCCATAACCACCCATAATCTCTCTAGGCTTTTCAATGACCACAGGTTTGAAATTATTACAACCATCAAACAAATGCAACAGACTGACAAGTAGACAGCTTCATGCATACTGATCTATCTGCTGGCATAGCCCAATGCCAGTATCTAAAGATCAGAGATACGAGTTATCGAACATCAGTTCTAGGTCAGTCGGTTTTCATATATTATCTAATTTAATCTTTGTATTCTTCTGACTATGTCTATTATCCTCATTACCTCATTATACATATGAAAACACTGGGGCCTAGAAAAAAAAAGTAAATAACATGCACATGGTCTTGGTGAATAACAGCTGGGGCTTCAGCTACATTCTAATTCCAAAGTCCAAGCTCCTTTGAGTGTCTATAGAGGCCAACAGGTCAAACGCTTTACACAAATACAATTTAGGGCTTAGTAGTATAGCTGGAAAACATGTGTTAAGTTTGAAAATACTACCATCTACTCTTCCTGAACACTGATCAAGAATACAAATTTGTCAATAATTTTATCAACAAACTTTAATGAAAACAAGAATTATTATGTAATTATAGTGACATTTATATCACGGGTTTTATTTTGAGTTTTCTATACTGTGTATTATACTGAACAAGTCAATAAACATCTCTTCACAATAAAAAAAAGTCAGAAATACTTTTTAATGATAGTACAAATCTGTGAGTGCCAATCACAAAGTAAGTATACAGTATATTATTTCTAGGTTAAAAAGGTATGAGAAGGAACAAGAAAAGGAGCGGGGGAGAAGGAAAAGGGAGGAGAAAGAGGGAGGGAGAAAAACTGGAAAGTATTATTATTCCATTTTACAGAAGTGGAAATTCAGGTAAGAAAAGGTTAAGCAAAGTTAAATAATTTGCCTAAAATCTCTTGGCAAACTAGAGTCAAGAGCCAGAGGTAAAACCTAGCTGCTTTTGACACAAAAGCCATGCTCTTTCCATTCTCCTTTGACAAGTGGCTATATTTCTGTGGATGCTAAAAACGATTTCTCCCAGATAGGAAAAAGTAGGAATCACTCACCAACTCATGGGAAGGCCTCATGTTCGGCCCCCCCAGTTCCAGGTAAAGCTTAGAGTTTAGGAGTGTAGGCTCTGGTCCCAGATCGTCTGGTTCAGAAGCCAGCTCTACCACGTACTAGCTCTGTGACCTTGGGTACACAATAGAAAGAAGTAACTTTGCTCTAGGTAAACTATCTTGTGATTACAATTATACACATTTAGCTCTTTTTCAGTTTTTGTTATAGTAGGAAATGAAAACAAATTATTCAGGACTAAAGTGAATTTGAAGCCTCGGTTATTTGGATAAATTGCTTCAGCTTTCCCTTTCATTCTGACAGTAAAGACTTTACAATTAAAGTCACTTTCATTAAGTAAGGAGTCATCGCTATTGACAAGTTTACCCCTTGCTTAATGCTAATGATAACAGTAACTGTTTATTTAGTATTTCTCATGTGCCAAGCACTGGACTAAGAGCCTTTTGAGGATTATTTCATTTAGTCTTCATAACCACCTCTGAGAAATGTACTATTGCTCTCCATGTTTGGCAGATGGGGAAACTGAGGCTGAGAGGATTTTGGGCTGAGCGAATGGAAGACGCTGTCTAACTTTCATATATATAATGGGGGTAATAAGGGTAATAGACATAGTCAGAAGACTACAAAGATTAGATTAGATAATATATGAAAACCGACTGACCCAGAACTGATGTTCAGGTTCATCACGTCTGTTGTGTTATCTCCTACACCTGCATTGAGATGATACCAGGACCTTTTAGCTAACACTTCCATTTCCACTAAACTGATAAGTTACGAGCAATGCTGCTGACAAGGGCACTCCAACAGTCATTTGTTTAAAAAATCATAGCGTCAATACAGAAAATGAATTTTCACTATTCATGCAGTTGGAGACAAGGAATAGCAAAGCTAAGGTCATAACTTAAATAGCTGGTAGTTTTAAAAGCCAGACATGTAAACATAAAGACATCGTTATTAAATAGTTTTCTAATATGCTCACAGACACTCAACATCATCATTGAAAACAGCATGAAAATAGGGTCAGGGCAAATTGATTAAAGTGATCCCTGAAGCATCTTTTTTCTCCAAGAAATTATTTTGAAACAATGTTAAAATATTTTAAAACCTGCCTTCTGCCAACAAAAGTACCATTTTTATTCAAAAAACATCAAGGTTTTGGCAGTAATTCTTAATTCCATAGAGTAAATGTCATTTTTTTTACAGTTTATAAGGGGCCTCCTTCACAACGGTCATTTGACAACTAAGTAGCCCGAGTAGGGAGAGGCTGGTGACCAGGCCCAGGCTCCCTGACTTGTGTATGTGTTACTGCTCCTCTCAACCATTTACACTCCAGGATAGGACTGAGGAACCTGGGTCAGAAGCAACCTGTCACTCCCCAGAAACTCAGCTCTGCCTGCCTCAGTCTTTCCTGTATAGGACTAAAACCATCATCTCTACATACACAAGTTAAAAAGAAAAACAAAACTCAAGCCATACAGATTATGTATGTATGTATTCCTAAACACGGTGCATTCTAGTAAAGTGGTTAAGTGGAATTTAGATTTTACAACTCAACAGCCTTGGCTTAAAATCCAAGCTTTTCCATTTACTTGCATTTTTTTTTTTTCCTTTTAATCTTGGGCAAATTTTCTTAATCTCTCTGAACTTTAGGTTCCTTATTTGTTAAAAAAAAAAGAATGATATCGACAATAGTATCTACTTTATAAAATTTTTTTTTGCTAGAATCAAATGAGATATACTTGTGCAGTTTGTGGCATGGTGCCTCATCTGTGGTGAGTAATCAACAGATAGTATTAACATTAACTAGTCTTATTATTTCCTTATTCAATATGCTGCTCTTTTTCTTAGGCTGCTTGTCTTTTGGCCTATTTTGAATAGCTATTTCCTTTCACAGAAAGAAGAAAGGTAAAGGAGATAAAATTGGGGGAAAATTTGTTTAATTTGCTAAGAGTATTTATGAGTGTTAAAGAAGGTAGATAACATATAAATAAGTCAGTTAAGGTATTAATCTCGAAGGATTCTTTTAATTCATTTATTCATGCAAGCCCTAGAGCCAAAGGCAGGAATTGCTAACAATGAATTTATTTCTTACAGCCTGTTTATCTGCTGTAATGTTTCATGATTCACTGTTCTAGCAGAGGAGGAAATGATTATTTACTAAATGCAAGTCACTGTGCCCTTCGTCGATGTGACTTCATCATCACATCCACACTATGAATAGGTAGTTATTTCTCCATCCATTTTAAAGATTGGGAAAGTAAAGTTCAGAGAGAAACACTTATTGAAGGTCACATAGCTAGTACATGGCAGAACCAATACTACATTTGATCTATAACGCAATCCAATGTTTTGTTTTCTCACACGGCTTCCAGTTTTGTTTTGCTTAGTAAATGATGTTGCACATTCACTGAAAATAATGCTGTGAGTGGTGAACAAAGCATCAACCAAACACATTTGTGTGTATAACAGACCCAGTATGGTAAGTTAAAATTTGCCTTCTGTTTATAAATAAATAAATAATTTTAAAAGCTTCTAAAAAATGTATCAGCACCTAATAACCTAAATCAGGAATTTATTTCTTCCATAACATATTGAGTATCTAATACGAACCACTCTGCAAGGCAACTAGAATCATAAAATTTTTGTTGTCTAAATTCTATTACTGGCAGCTGTTTTTAATATCTGAATTGCATTTGTTTTTGATCCAATGTTCCTGTAAACAGAATATGTATCTTTGAGGTACGGAATAAGCCACACTAATGCACTGTGGCTGTGCTAGCTAAATCTTTTTGGGTGCTAATCTTGGCAATAAACACTTGGAGTTGGCAGGGAAAGACCATATCTGAGTTTCTTCATTTGTAAAATGGGACTTAAAAAAATCATACCTACCTCCCAGAAGAAAAGTTCTACGAATTAATTAATCTTGGTACTGTTTTCTACTGAGTGCCACTCTGGCATGATTTTATTATCAGGGTGATATGATTTTATAAAACAATGATGAAAGTTTTTTTAAAATGGCTATACATTTAAATGTTAGGTTTGGACACATACTTCAGTAAATTTCATTTCTTCAAGGTGAATTATTTATGTGTGACATTTGTACAGAAGTAGAACAATAAATGGTCAAATCATTTGAGATTTAAAAGTCTATTGAATTGTTTTAACAATAAAAAAGATTTAAGTTTCAAATGGGGACAAAAAATAAGTCCACTATTTTATAAGTACTGTAAAGATACAGAGTACTATGGCTACGGTACATTATAAACAAACGTACTGAAGTTTTAAAAATACTTTCTTGGGCAAGGGTTAAGAATTTTTTTTTTATGTTTATAATTTGTTGTAAAAACAATGTATAAAACCCTACTTTGTAGTTCTGTACTTTTCTACATAGAATTTCACCCAATATTAAAAACATTATGCTAATACCTCCCTATATGAATGTTTTTTAACTCCTTTATCACCCATGCATTTCGGTGCCCATTTTGGATGACCTGGAGGCAGAAAGCACCAGCCATGCCCCTGCACTGTGACCATTTCTAACAAGCAGTAGAATGCCGTGTATTAGAGTCAGTCCTCAGTCTAAAAGAACACATCAGACAGAGATCTCTGGGTAGGGCCGGAGTAGCTTTCTAAAACAGCCAGAGCAATCACAGAGGTTTTAGTTGGTCATGAAAAAGGTAAATCTCTAGTGTGTCGACTATTTCAGAAGCGTTCAATTGTAGGTTTACAAAGAAACGTAGTGATGTGTGACTGCTGAGGTTTGTTTTGCAATCCTTAGGTTTTCTAGATCACATTAGAAATGATTTTATATGAAACACCTCTACCCCTCCTCCTTCCCTCTGATCTAAAGCTCTGCAGTGAATATCAATTTTAAGTCATCCATATGGACAACACATGCCAGGAGGGGAGCAAGGCCTTTATAACACAACCTACTTTCTCTGCAACACTCTTGGAAATCAAGGAATCTATGTGTTTTCGCAAGGCAGTAGTCTAAAAGGACATTGAGAAAGAGGTTCCAAGTGAACAGTGGAAAACTCAGCACAAGGGGGGCCCTCACAATAGACTGCCATTATTAAATTGTAATTTTTAGAGGTGACCTGGCTTACTCAAACACGCACATTTAAGAGAAACTCGCCAATTATGAGATGTACTAAATAGAAAGGTCTTTGGCTTCAGAGATTTAATGTCAAGGTGAAAAAGAGGCAAAAGTTTCAAGCACCCACAGGGCTTTTGTTCAGATGAACTTCTGCTCCTGAAAGGGCAACAGAGTATGTGTAAACAAGACAAATGCAACATCACCCCTGCTATGCTCTTTCCTCCCAGGTCTGCAGCAGGAGTCCATTATTCACTTGGGGTGCCCTTTCTGCAAAGGTGAAGGAGGCGGAGGTTTGCTTTTTCAAGTGAGTGCTGATAGTGGCTTTTGCTCTTGCTCTCGTCTTTTGCGCCCTTTTGTATGGTCGCCTTAGAGAGCAAAGGCATTCTTTGCAAGGCCACTGCCCAATTTTTGAGCTGCTGTCTGTGTGCCCAGAACACAGAAAAAACACCCTAACTGTGCCCATAAAGACCACATTCTAATCAGCAGCACTCAAAGCCCCAAGGCAACAGTTACACCTGTAAAGTCGAATGTTCAATTCCTGCATCCAGATAACCAAGAGATAGCTACTGCTTTTTTGTCTGGATCATCGCCTCAATTCTGAACTCTGTTTTCATTGGTAGCTCACTACACTCTGCCTATGCCTAGAGGAAAACAGCATTATTGTCACTGCTACCGCTCTATTTTCTGAGGAATCCACGGTCTCTGGGCTGGAGGAGAGGTCCAGCTGCTCTTTGAATACTCCCATGTCGACAACAAGAAAAGGGCTGTCATGACTTCTAACTTACTAAAGAAAACCTGCAGCTGGGCTTGCCCCAACTCTCAACTCATATCAGTCCTAGAGAGAAGCTAAGGAAAGGAGGTAAGTGAGACACGTTCCAGAGACAGTTATTGGACTTGTAAAAATCCAGAGCAAGATGGTACTGGACCTGTAAAAATCCTCCACAAAGTGCCTTCCACAGAAACTGTCTTTCCCTGAGGCAGAAGGGCTGCTCCCTCCTTATCCAGTCTCTGTTTCCAGCTACAGACCCTCCCCCCACCAACTATCTTCTGAGGATTAACTCTAGGGTGTGATCCAGAGATACTACAAAGATTCAGTGACTCGCCCAAGACTTGCCCAAGACTTGCCCAAGACTAAGACTCAGCGACTGGCACTGGAGCCAGAACCAAGTGCAGTACCCATTCCTCTGATTCTCCCCACTAATGCTCTTTCTACTACATGTTCAGATTCTCTCCATTGCCACTGCATGCACACACATTGGAGACTGCAGGAGCAGAAAAGAAAAGCAAAGAGAGGGAGGCATTCATTACCTTTTGTGAGCTTATCTCCTCTGGCTGACTTTGTCTTATGATTTTCCTCACTTAGAGAACTTAAAGATCTGATGAGAAAAAATAAAGATCCTCTTCAACAATGGACATTGCTAAAAGAGGAAGGTGTGAATACCATTCTTGTTATAGAGACATAATCAATTACCAGGTGAAAAAGCTAAAAGTACAGAGCAGTCAAAATTCATATCTCCATCTCCTCCCATTCGCTGATTCATAATTACAAAACAATGGTTATAATTTGTCTTCACACCAAAGCAATGGTTACATAAATCTCAGAACCAAAGGAAGCTTAAATGTCATCTGGTTCAACATCTATTTGACTAGTACCTTAGAAATCGAAAGTTTTAGAACTGCAAGGCACTCAGAAATCACCCAGCCCTACTCTCAAGATTTTCTCAGTTGAGAAAACTGAGTTTTGGAGGTATTCAAATACCTTCCCAAAGTCCTACAACTTAATATCTGATCTAATAAAAGAACCCCATGCCCTAATATCCAAGTCAATGTGGCAGCCAAGAAAAACAGTAAAATGTAGCCAAAAGACAGAGTTACATAAAGAACAGCTTTCCTTTAGATGACACATAATATGATCTTAAAAAAAGAACCACGAGGCCAAAATATAAGAAAATTGTAAGACATTATAAGGAAATCACTTTTTTTTCTGGACAGAATAGAGATAGTATAATGACAATTCCCTCAAACTCCCAGTGCCTGTAAACAGTTTTTAGTGTGCCCATAATTAAGTGAAAAGGCAAGAACATTTTGTTGCATCTGTAAATGAGTAAGGCTACAATCAAAGGTTTCTATGAGACAAAATCTGTACAAAATAAACTTGAAAACAGCATATACTATCAAAGCATCCTGGTGTTGCCTCAATTTGTTTTATAAATTGTTCTGACTACACAGGTGACATACCAAAACCAGAGTCTCCTGTAGCTGCTTGTGATTCATGTACTAGAAAACAAAAACAAAAGATCATTCCTCAGAAATTTATTTCCAAATATCTCACCCTAATTTACAAATGAGAACATTAAAGTAATCAAGAAAAGAAAAGAAAAAAAAATTCCCAAACTTGCATACTGGAAAAAAAAATGTTAAATGCAGTTGCCTGGGAAAGACAATAAAGACACTCTACAGAAATGAATGCATGGCTTCACTCAGAAGAGCAAGTGTAAGAACACCAGGGATAGGAAGCTGACTAAGTCCCTAGCCTAAAATAAAATCTCAGAATCATACAAGGGGAACTTGGAAAGCAAGAGTGTGCAACTATGGAAGTGAATCAGATATGGTGATAATATTTCCATTTTCTAGTTCTATTTTCGATTTTAATCCTCTCATTCCTTTTCACATTTAAAGAAAACTTTAAAGAATTTAACATCCTTCATGCCACATGTAGCCTTTGTTTTCACACAATCCTAGTTTGATGTGTGTTCATTATCGCCTATGAACAGATATCATCCTATCTGAATAGGAGGTACTGAATCCACAGATTCAGATTTATGGAAACTTGGCTTTTATGCTTTCCTGGTTAAGCATCGTTTATGTGCAATAGCTTTTCTCTAGGGTTTAAGTCAGAGAATTGCTGGAAGGCAATTCTCTTCTCGGGGACAAAATATTCAGACTATAACTACAGTAAGCCACTCTTCTGGGATAAAGATATATATAAAATCTTCTTCAGTCCTTACAACCACCGTGTGAGAAAACTCTTTATAAATATTTTATAACCATTGGAAAGGTTACACAACAGAATTCCCAAGGAGTTTAACCGTTTGCCTATGGTTATTTGTCTCAACATTGGTAACATGGGAATTAGAATGTAAGATCTTTCCACTATATCTGAGGTGCTCCCTAGACATGGATGAGGAAGCACTCATGGAGTAGGCTTCAATGATGGACCAAGTGTAAGATCTCCAATATTCATACTAGCCAAATGGTGATGAAAAGATTATTTCATCTTTATTATTTCTGGCAATGAAAACATTTCGATCACCTATCATTAAAGAACAAATGTGACTCACAATTTGCTCTGTTCAAATCAGCAGTTAGACATAAATAAAATTTAGCAATTTTAATTGGTTTGGCTCAGGCCTTCAGATTTCCATATGCTTATTTTCCTTGTGTTATGTTAAATGTAATTGACTTAGCACTTGAGTTTTAAAATCTTGGCAGAATGTATAAATTAAAAGCGACACAAAATAGAATTATTCAAAGCACACATTCCAAATTGAGTGATTTTAAGGACAAGGTGAAAAAATGCTCTTTTCATAAATGTTAATTTTTTTCTATAAAATTACATCATCCATCACCCAGATGAACTTCACACAGTCAAAAGAGTTGTTTTCTTGGAATAACAAAAGCTAACAAGCATTCTATTTGCTTCTTCTATTAAAACTGATGTATTCCTAAGTTGGCCTTTTCTACACTGTTTGCAAGATGAATTTTTCTTAGTATTTCTGACAGCAGTCATGAAAACGTGTACAAACCGTCTCAAAACTAAAATGTAAGTACAACATCAATAAGCATAGTGTCAGGCCCATTAAAATGACAGCATTTTAAAAAATAGTCTTGCAAAAATATGCTGCCCAATTGTTATTTAATATACTAGTGTATCAGAGTATTATATTGAAAATAAAAGATTATATATTGAAATAGATATTCTCTCTAAACTAGAGCCACAATTCCCTTCAGAAACTGTAAATCCACACAATATGAATAAAATGCAATCAGAAATCTGAAAACGCAAAATGCATTCATTCCTGTGGAAGTGATTAAATTCATTGTTACAACTGACTACTGCCCATGTAATTATTTCCCAAATACTGAAGTCCATCACACATGCTAAATAAATAAAAGGATCATTTATCAAACCCCAAGTGGCTGTTGATGGAATTTTCACACTTATTTAGCTTGATTGACAAGCCAGAATGCCTGGTGTACCGTTGATTCTTGGAGAGCTGCATAATTCAAGTTATTATTGTTATTACTATTATCAAATTCTCATTTTACATCTTGGGTAACAGGAGAATATAGTTCTGTTTGTCTTAAAATAGAACTCTGGTATTGATGCTATCTTTATAAATGACCATTTAAACTATTGATTTGATAGATCTCCCTTCTTGGCAAGGATTATATTAGATTCAGTAGGACGATTCATCTTTCTCCTTAGCATCTGATTTCCTTGTGCTACTCTCCATCCAGAGTTGCACAGAAAATTTCTTTGTAACTTTTAGATTAGAAAATTTAGCAATATGAATGAGAATCTAATCCCCCTCCCCTATCTCCACCAATTATTTTATTGATTTCATGCTATTTCTTGCATCCCCCTTTTCCATGGCAAGAATGTGGAATTGCTAGAAGTATCCTTAAAGAAAACCTTGATGGTCATTAGATCCCAGGCAATGAATGTCTTCATTCAACAAGGGTACTGCCCTCCTATGCCTGCAAGTCCTTTAACATCAGCAAGTTCCCCCAAAGGGCTTGCACTTTAACTTGGTCCGAGCAGGTCACATTTCTAAAATACTTAGCTGTCTCAAATGTCCCTGGTCGGCAGCAGTGAGTCACTAATGCCATAGAGTTTCAGGCTAGATTGACCTCTTTCTAGTTTTCAATGGAATTATTCCATGTAATCCGATTTACAAGTGGTAAAAGAGATTACAGAGCTCACATTTGTTTCGCAAAGCAAGGGTGCAAGGATCATCAATCCTACTGACTCTCAAAGTGACATGACAGTACATCGCCCCCTTTGGAGTGTTGGTTATTAACCTGATCTGTCTCCAGTGTTCTTGTTTAAATAGGAAAGTTTACGCTCTTTTTCTCAACTAGCAGGTAACGGTGTCTCCATCCAGCCCTCACGGCTACCATGCAAGTGGGCAGATGCTACGGTAACAAGAAATTGGTTCCCCGCCCTTGCTTATTATTCCTCAAAGCAGAAAGCTTTGTTACAAATTACTTTATTACAAATCAAGTAATTACATTAAAACTCCTCTTTTGTTGCCAAAGTCTTTAACACTTGCATTTCAACAGTTCACTGTGGTGATCCCAAGTGTGGCATTCAGTGCTCTACCTATAAACTAACGTGCATGCAAGAGAGGGATCTGCACTCTGCTCCTCTTTGTCTTAGGCTGCTGCCCTAGAAACTACACAAATCTTTCTGCCCCTTTCCCCTGCCCTTTTTCACACGGTGCAACCAGCTCAGTTCTTCCTACTTCCTTGAGTGTGTACATTTCCCAAACCTAGACATCTATTTAAAACACGATACGAAGCAGGTCATTTAATAAAGCATTTCCACCACATGGATCCTTTTATTCTAGACTGATGACTTGTACAAACCTCCAATTTCCCTCTTCTCTCAAACACTTCTACCCCTTCAACACATTTCAGAAATTGCAATGTCGGATAGAACCTCTGGGGAGGTGAAAGAGAAGCCTTACCCAACCCGCAGCAGATACACAGAACAATTCCAAAAGGGAGAAAAGAGGCAACAACTACAGCCGCGAAAAGAACTATGGAAGGGAGTAGCGTGGCGGCCCTTTCTGAACAAGACACACATTTGCTTCAGGGAAAAAAAAAATCTAATTGTACCCCTGGGCAGTGCTTTACCCAGTGTTTTCTGTATAATGCACAATTTAGCAGCACTGGGGATTACCTCAATAACTATCATCAGAGGTGCCCATTAAAAAAAAAAAAGACCTTTCTCTTCTGTGATGAAAGAAGGTGGGTGCAAATGTGGAGGTACTACCCCATCTAGAGCTCTCTAGAGATCTCACTCAGAGCCTCAAACCCGGCAAATGCCGCGGGGAGCCAAGTATTTCCAGGCTGGCTGGGCAGGTTCTCCGCCCCACCGAGCTCTGCCGCCAAGAAACTCGGGGTGAGATTTGCTCCCGCCGCTGCACCCGCGTCGGCACGAGCCCCGCGCCCACTTGGGGGCTGCACAAAAGTCTAGGTTGCAGAGCAAGTGTGGCGTACAGGGAGCTGTTCGGTAACACCCCGGAATCCACGGGAAAATGTCTCCCGTGCAAAGACATGCTTCCCCATGATAACTTAAACTCTTCGGCCAAAGAGCAGATCCTTCCTCCTTACAGAAACTGCAGTTCTCAACTTGACAGCTCCAAACTTAACGGCTGCGGCTGCAAACTTGACACCAGCTCCCTCTCATTCCCACTCCTCCTCTGTCTGGCTCACCCGGCCCGGGCGGCTCCGACTCGCACGCCACACCCGCCTCCCCGCACCTTCTTGGCTGGTTCCGCGGGCACAGCCCCGCACGCCCAGGTAGCCAGTGCCGGGAAGCACCGGCCTCCGGGCGCGATTTTCTTGGAGAGCCAGAGAGCTTCGGGGCGCGCCCTACTCACTTGTGTCTTCTTCATAAGGAAAGGCTGCGCTGTGATCCAGCCCAGGCAGCGGTGTGGCGACTCCGTTTAGCTGTTTTGGAGCTCCAGCATATTGCACGAGCAGCGGCTGCAGATAGTCCACGCATTGGGCAGTCCTAGCGCAGCGCCCACTCCACGGCCCGTGCTGCCAGCTGCGATCCGCGTCCCGGCTCAAGGCGGCGATTGAAGCCCAGGCCAGAGCGCCGCCAGCACTTTTATATAGCTCCCTCCCGCCTGCTCCGGACACGCCTCCTTCCCTTCCGGAGCCCCGGGGAAGCGAGTTGGGGCTGTGGCGCGTGGGGGGGGCGGAGAGGATGGGGGGTTGGAGTGGGAAGGAGGGGTAGAGACGAAGGGGAGCGGTCAGAGCACTGTGAATGCCCCAGAAGTTGGACACATCAGGCCTAACGCGTCTCCTGGCCAGGGGGCTCTGGGCGCACACCCGCAGGAGGCCATGAGGGCGCGCGCGGGCCGCGGAGGGTGCAGCTTAACAACCTGCAGCCGCTGCTGGCGCTGAGCGCGAGGCGCGGCTTGTCCCTCCTTGGCCTCTCAGTTCGGCGGGAGCTCACCTGGCACCGCCCGCGGACGTACGAAATACCTCGCGCGTTGGCGAGGGCCGGGACTCCCTCTTTCGTGCAGAGGCGGTGCGGGAAAGGACTTCAACTGGAGCCTAGCAAAGAATTCACCCCTTCCTCTTTAGAGAAATTAAAAAAAAAAAAAAAAAAACTTAATTAGGATTTAGTTAGGCCATTCATTGTCTTACTCTGTTTTTTAAAAGATTACTTTAGTGAATGAATATTTAATAATTAAAAGAATTGTTGACTCAGGATTAAGTAAGTACTGCTAAGGGAGATGCTTTTTTTCAGAATGGTTCACTGCTGCCTCTTAGAAATTAAGATTGAAAGAAAAGCGATAGACTATTAACCGTGCAGTTCGCTGACACAGCAAGTGTTCTGAAAGGAATACTTTTTGTTAAGAAAGTTTTTGAAACTAGAAAGATAATGCAACAACAACAATAATAATAACTAACACCATTATGTAATGCACTTAATTTCATACCAGGCGCCATGCTAAGGACTTTATGTAGATTATCTCCTTAAATCTTTTCCCCAAGCCTATTGTATAGGTCCCATACAATAGATCCTATTTTTATTCTCATTTTATAGATGAGCAAACAGAGGCTTAGAGGGATCGGTTTTCCCAAACCACTCTAGTAAATGAGTAAATGGTAGAGCTTTTTTTTTTTAAATCCAAAGCCCTGGTTATACAGCCTTTTAAAAAAAATACTTATTTTATTGATTCTCCAAAACCTTTCTTAATTTGTTGGAACAATTATTATTAATTTTTTGGAACAAGAATAATGTGTAAATTTAGGAAATAGGTATTTTAATAAGAGTAGGATTCCAAATTTGTCATAATTAGTTCACTGTTGCTTTGTTAAAAATGAACATGCCAAGAGAACAAGAAACTACATAAAATTTGAAGCTCAATGTGTTAGTTATCTATTGCTGTTGTAACAATTAATACAAACTTAATGGCTTAAAGCAACATAAATTTATTATGGTTTGGAGGCCAGAAGTCAGTGATGGATCTCAATGGGCTGAATATTGGCAGGGATGCATTCCTTGTAGAAGCTCTAGGAGGAACTTCTTTTCTTGCTCTTTCCAGCTTCTAGAAGCTGTCCACTTCTTTGGCTCATAGCCTCCTTCATTGCCAAAGTCAGTAATAGTGAGTTGAGTCAAACCACTTTGACCCTCCTTTCTGCCTTTCTCTACTTCTAAGCACCTTGCAATTACATTGAGCCCACCTGGATAATGCAGAATTATCTCCCTATTGTAGTCAGCAGAATAGGAATATTAATGTCATCTGCCATCTTAATTCCCCTTTGCCACATAACAGAACATAATCACAGGTTCCAGGGAATAGGATATTGACATCTTTGGAGGGTCATTGTTTTACTACAATCACTGGCAAACAAGTGTGAGGAGAACACGGAATAGAAACATGGACTCAGTTTGTCACTGTCACCCTTCATCAAGCGCTTCCCTCTAAGCCGCTTCAAAGCTCCCAGCTAGAAGACTACCTCTCCCTCCATAGTCACAAAAATAAATGTTTGAAAAAAGGACCACAAGAAAAAAAAGAAAAAGAAAAAAGGGCCACGAGAAAAGTTTAGAGTATTAAATAATTGCTTTTACGTATCAAACCAGTGCTGTGAGCCATTTTAAGCAGAAGTGGAAAGAAGTCTGAAAACAAGAGCAAATATGACAGTATAGGAAAGCCACAACATAACCAGCCCTTAGGAGTAATGTTGCTCTGTCAGAGTCTTCCAAAAAGTTGCATATATATTATGCACAAAAGAGCTATGCTCCTGAAATGTATCATTATGGTCTAATAGAAAGAGAAATGAGTTTGAGGAAGGTTAGTTCTAGTTCAGATTCTACTGTAGGCTCTGACCTCACCTCAGATCAAGGGTTTAGCATACCTAAAGATTCCCAAGATGATTTTAGGTGGTACACAGAGAACATTTTAAAAAAATGTTTATTTTTGTTTATTTTATCAAATGAGTCTAAATTAAAATGTCGTTTAAAAATGCATACTTGTTGGAGAGGATGTGGAGAAAAAGGAACCCTCATACACTGCTGGTGGGACTGCAAATTGGTTATAGCCACTATGGAAAACAGTATGGAGGGTCCTCAAAAAACTAAGAATTGCTCTACCATATGATCCAATAATCCCTCTACTGGGTATTTGCCCCGAAGACTTGAAAATTCATATCCAAAGATATTTGCACACCGATGTTCACAGCTGCATTATTTACGGTGACCAGGACATGGAAGCAACCGAAGTGTCCTACAAGAGATGATTGGCTAAAGAAGCTGTGGTACATATATACAATGGTATATTACTCAACCATAAGAAGAGATGAAATACTGCCATTTGCAACAACATGGATGGACTTCGAGATAATCATGCTAAGCAAAGTAAGCCAGACACAAAAAGTTGAAAATCACATGATATCACATATATGTGGGATAGTAATCTAAAAGCAACAAATGAACAGGACAAATAAACAGGGACTCATGGACATAGACAATAGACTGGTGGTTATCAGAAGGTAGAGGTGAGAGGGGTGGTAGACGGGATAAAGGGGGTCAAATATGTGGTGACAGAAAGAAATCTAACTATGGGAGGTGAACACAGTGTAAATATATATATGCC
>NW_011888851.1:2102478-2133428 GCF_000151845.1 Pteropus vampyrus
AGATAGCTCATTAAACATTACAACTTGATTATTTCTTAGAAAAAATGTTTAAAGGGTCAATTTACAATCAATTTAAAGTACAACATTAAATAAGTAACTACTACTAAATTAAGGTGTATATGACAAAAACCATGAAGTTGACAGAATTACTAAAGCTTGGGAAACATCAATCTAACCATACTAATTTTACGAAACCAGTAGGAAGGAATGGCCTAATAAGTTAGAGGTTTAAAGAAAGCAGAAGGTGGATCTATCGAAAATTAAACTGAATTTCTCTTCAACTCAATAATTCATCTCAGTACTTATTATATTCATCTTCGATTGCATATGCTCATGCTCATCTTTCCCTTCCTCTTTCCTTCTTTTCCCTTTCAGTTCTCCCTGTCTCCTCCTCCCACCTCCACAGTTCATTGGCTTTACCTACATTAATGTCATCACTGATTTTCTCATCCATTACTCTGTATCTTTTGTTTCCTTCATACTGCTGCGCCGCAGTTTTGCTATATAATCATGTTATTTGAAATCAAGTCAAGAGAATATAAAAGCAGATATCAAAGGGATTAGAAAGAGCAAGTATGCAAATCAAGGATTGTAGGCAAGCTCATTAGGAGATCACGAGTGGGTCAGAGAGACATTTCTTTTTAAGGGAGGCCTTTGAGAGGAGACACAAGTCAGTATCCTGTCCCTTAGGAGAAGAAAACAAGCTACTCAAAAGTGAACAAGAGGCAGAGCTATGCCCCAAATGGATAGGAGACATGGGGAATTTTTTTTTTTTTTTTTGGTAGAAATAGTAGGCTCCCATTATAGGGTGCAGGGAGTTCAACATTTGGAACATTGGGAAGAAAATCTCTCCATGATTGTCTAGTCTTTCCTTGCATACTTTCAATGCTAATTGGTCCATCATACTGTTTTAGATTAATCTATTTTTTGGATGGTTTTATTTTTTGAGTTCTAACATTTGTCGTAAAAAAAAAAAAACAGATTTAATTTAGTAAATAAATCTTGTAAGTCTTGTTTTGTGGACATGAAACATCTCTTGTTTTTCACCACTCTGTGGCTACAGAAACACACATTGTTTTCAGTATCCTTCTTTTAAAAAATGACACACCACATTGAAACCCATATTGTCTGATTGAGCCAAATCAGAGCGAGGCCATCCATTCCTATCTTTGAGGGAGGTAGAAAAGGAGAAGGATCACTCTTTGATCATGTAATTTTCTCTGCTGAAAACTCATGGCTTGCCATTGCTCTTGGTATAAAGAAGTAAACACGTTCACAAAGGCTTCAAGGCCTCCAGGGTCTGGTCCTTTGCTGACTCTTCAGTCAACTCACATTGTGTTCCCTGCTTCAGAAGCAAGGGCTTTATTTCTGTTCCTCATAATTCCCTCCCATGTCAGAACCTTCCTTCAGCTTCTGCTTAGACCACTTTGGTGAACCCTCTCCTTTTGCCTAGTAAACATCTTTTCATTCTTTAGATTAAATTCAATATTCCCCCTATTCTCTTTCTCAAGTGAGTTTCCTCTAACCTCTGATTCAGTCAACTCCCTTTTTCTTATAAACACAGTATGAATTCCCTCTCTTTTTAAGCACTTAACAAAAAAATCACATTTTTTTTGATTATTTGATAAAAGTCACTGACTGTTGCTGTCCTCACTTATTATTTTATCTTCAGTGTGCAGTATAGTGAGCAGAACACAGTAAATCTCTTAAATATTGTTCTAATTACATTACTGATGCCAGACATAAGGCAGGAATTAGGCTAGGCCCTTAGCTTATACTATGTCTCTAACTTCTCAAAACAATCATGTAAGGGAGATGATTTTTCCATTTGATAAGTAAGAAGACTGAGGACAAGCAAGGTAAACTAATTTATTCAAGATCCTTCAATCAATAATATATAATTACATTCCTGTGGAAAGTTGAGCCTGTATAATACTAAACCAGAGATTTTTAAAAAATTTTTCAACTCTTGTGTGAAATTCTAGAAATGTTCTTAATATAAACTCAGAATGTTCTATTTAGTGTCATCAATAAATATTGATCAAATATCAAATAGAATTTTATTGACAAAGAAAGGAATTAGTGTTTCATGTGTATAATTATAATACAGATAGATCATTACACTCTATCAAATAATCAAGAAAGTATTAGCCATCATGACCTAATAAACATGTAAGATTATCAAAAAATTCAAAAGGAATAAACTTAAACACTCTAGTAAGAACTCGAATGAAAAAAATCCAATAGGTCCTTAGTAAATTTTCCACTATATTTAAAACTATTAATTCAACTTTGCAGAAATAACTCTTATTATTTATTCATTAATCAAAAATGACTTTCTTTAAAACAAATTTATTTCTATCATCACTGCCCAACTTCAAAGTCTTGTGATTCCCACCTAACCTATTTCAGCAGATTCACCAACGGTTCTCCTGTCTCTGATTTTTTCATACTTCCGTCCATTTCAACATCACTGCCAGTATTACAGTAGTGCCTATAAAACTCAAATCACACCACCTCTCTGACTATAAATGTATTTCTATTCTCAGTACCTAGAGAATAAAATCCAAAGCTCTTCATATTTTGGACACAATATTTATAGCTCCCTAGACTCAACTATTATACTAGCCATTTCCTTCCAAAGAGCCATATTGGACTTCTCGACATTTTCTCTGTGACACTTTTGTTCCTGTGTTCACATTGTTCATTTAGCATGGAGTAGTTTTTCCTCTATTTTCTGTCTGAAATTTCCTTTTCGTCTTTCACATCCTGGTTCAGATAACACTTCCTCTTTGAAGCAAATGGATGCTCATTTCTTATAACCTTAATTAGGTCGATAATTAATGGGAAAATTAATTTGTAATACATGAACCCTCACTCAGTGAAGGAGAGAAGAATGTTGCTCAAAATGTGCTGGGTGAAAGAACAAAATGGAAATTTGATGGGAACATTCTAGAGAGAGAATATACATATAGGGCTTGATAAGTTACCTATGTTTTCATGTTACTTTTTTGCTACTAAAAGTTTAACAAGTATATTTTGACTCAAAAATTTTTTTAAATAAAAAGTGTAATTATTCCATTTAATTTATGTGAACATTATTGTTTATGTCTTCCTAATCCTTAAAGATTTCGGAAATAGCTATTTAACAAACATGTAAGTTTTAAAACTAGAAGAGAATTTTGATAATATGTAGTTTACACATTTAATCTGCTGATGAAGAAACTGAGGCCACAGAGGTGCTAATTGGAATGAGTAGAACACATATCTCCAGAACTAATTTATAAAACACTTTCTGGCTAGACAAGAAGTACTATTTCCAGGGAATCAAGATTAAAGAATAAATATTCCATCCTGTTTATAGTAAAGAGAGATTTATTATTAATAAGACAATGATTTTAAGAGTATTCAGGAAGAAGAAAATGTGGAATTGATTTTCTAAATGATATATGTATTCTGAGAATATGCTTTTAATATTCTATATTCCCAGAATATAGGAGACTATTGAATATATATAGTTTAGATACTCAAATAACATGAAATATTACAACTTTTATATATTTTACTACGGGTTTTTTTCTTCATGACATTTAAAAATATATTATCTGCACATTTTTTGCAAAATTTTCTTGGTTATGGCTTTCATATATGTCTCATAACTTTTATATGTATTAGATAAATTAATTTAGGTTGGTAATTTTGGCAGTGAGAGTATTCTCTTAACTGATTTTAAAAGAGATTTGTGGCTTCAACTGTGGCAATGTTCTTTTTTTTTATTCTCCTTTTGAAATACATGTTCTATAATGAATTACTTAGAAGTTTCTAGAGCATGGCTTATTTCTTAATTGACAAGTTTGTTGTACAACTCTTGAATGGCACAGTTAATAAAGAGTGTAGAGACAGACGAATATACTATTTTATAAAGCTCTGTTACAAGATGTAATGCTACTCCCCTGACTATCTCTTCTATAAAAATTATAAACAGAGAACAGAAGAAAAGCTATCACATATTTGGGACTTTCTTTCTTTTTGGGGGGTGGCGATGAGTGATAAAGAATAGATTTGACATTAAGGCAGCTAGGGAACAGATAACTTTATATTGTGGGTTCCACCGTCAGAAATAGCATTGTAGATAGATACTTCTTTTTTGTTTTTCCTTTTAGTGGATGTGCAACTTGCTTAGACAAGTAGCAGATTTTCAAGTCTCCCTTCAGCGTCATCAGACCACTTATCAAGTTTGGATAAAAGACATTTGTTAACAATGTACCTCATTGTCGGTGTTTTCCCTCAGCTAGAAACTGACTGTTTGCAATGACCCCATCTTTAGAGGTTATGGGGATCTTGACCAGTTTCCAACCTATTCTTGAGGGAAGGCCCTGAGGGAAGAGACAGCTTTCAGAATTTCAAGATCCAAACTTAGAATGATTAGTAAGCCTTAGACATTGTTATCGTTAGCCACGTATACCAGCCACCCCCCCTCACTTTCTTTTTCTTTATTCCGTTTCCATTCAAAGCTGTCATTTCATGCTGTGGAGGCTCCCTTGGCAAATCCCAGATATCAACTTTCTCGTTCTGAAGACTACACCCAAAGTGAGACAGTAGGTGAAAATAAAATGATTGTCATCATAACCATTGTTTAATATATACGTTCCTTTTCATTTATATGTAATACATGCTTAAATTGGATTATTGCTATGATATATTTTATTTACCTTAAATTACGTAGCGTGATGTTGTGTGTGTGATTTGATTGAATGTGCATCCCAGGTGCTGTAAGCATTCTATCCAAGAATTTCAGTCCAGGGCTGGCCAGCTAGCTTTTTACCTAGAAGTTCCATGCTCTAGGGCAACGTTCCCCAACCCCCAGGCTGTGGACAGGTACCAGTCCGTGGCCTGTTACAAACCGGGAAGCAAAGCAGGAGGTGAATGGCAGGCCAGTGAGCGAAGCTTCATCTGTATTTGCAGTCTCTGCCCAGCACTAGCATCACCGCCTCAGCTCCACCTCGGATCATCAGGCATTAGATTCTCATAGGAGCGCTGGTCGCTGGTGCCAAAAAGGTTGGAGACTGATGGGGATACTAATGCAAGCACTTCTATTATCCATATCTATACTATCCAAATCTAGCTTAATTATAAATGTTGGAAATATATTAGAAATAAGAATGTTAGATATTATTCATTAATAGCATGCTATTTGGCAAATCATTTTTTTAGAGGAGAAAATGGTAGCTTACTGATTGACATCATTAATGCAAGAAGAGAGTTCTAACTGGTTTAATTAAAGCTCTTTAGGATATGTGGATTGGCTAAAATTGTTAGCAGTGTAGGTATGAATACAGTGTAGACATGAATACAGCCTTTAGCAGTAAAAATGATGCCCAACACAGGCCATAAACAGACTGGTTCCAGCCATTGTTCTGGGAGGATTTCTAAAGATGAGTTTGTTTTGAGTAAATAATTCATGCAAGATGTTAATGGGAGCACCTCACTGTACCAAGAGCTGGGAGTTTATCAAGCTTTAAAGAATATTTTGTATGACTTCAGTTGTGTCTATTTGTCAATATATTGGTCTATATGTGTTACAGAATTTGGTCTATGATTTGCTTTCAATATAATCTGTTGACTACGTTATCTACCATAAGCAACCTAAGAGTTGTGCATGTTAAATTGGCTTGAGGTCAGTTCATAGTAGTTTATGGAGCACTTACAAAGTGCCAAGTACTTTGCATATATTATTTAATATTTATAGTAATCTATACAATAAACCTCATAATACTCATTACATAACTGTTATTGTTTGTTTTGTTTTTAGAGAACCATCTATGCATAGGATAGTGCTAATCATTGTCATTATTTAGAGAAAGAGAAGCAAGATGATCACTTACACCTATGAAGCAGTAACAATTACGCGTTTTACAGGTGAAGAAACTAAGCCACAGAGTAGTTAAGTAAACTACTCAAGGTCACAGAGCCAGAAAGTGGCCAACCTGTGCCTGAGTGACTCTGAAAGCTCATCCTTCTAACCATTATGTTTTACAGCATCCCTTAATGATTCTTTCTCGTAAAATAGTAGAATTTATGGGCTAAGACAAGAGGTAAATTTCTTATAATACAGTATTTACATTGCAGAGTTTTCTTATGTGGTTGAGAGGTATAAAATAACTTGTCAAGTCCTGAGGCATGCTGGGCAGCTATCAGGACTATGGATAATTAGACACCTTTCAAAGCAGTACTCGCAGCGTGGAAAATGTCCTTAAAGACTTTGATCCAAATGACTGATTTCATGACAATGAAGGGCTCAGAAAGCTGAACAAGGTTCTTTCATGAAGAGCAAAGGAAATAGGCTAGCGCTGAGTCTTTTCAGGGCAAACATTGGAAGCTGAAGATTATCTGTGCTGATTTTTTCCCCTAATCCTCTTTATTGGGTTTCTGGTTACCCGACCTTAGTATAGCTTGTACAATATCATCTCTGTAACCCTTGTGTTTGTCGGTTTATCTTGATCAACTATCAGTGCAAAGTGAGAAGCTGCCTTTCATCTGGTTTCCAATGGTGCTAACTAGAAAAAGAGAAACTAAAAAGTTTTCATTGAACAGAAATAAAGTAGTCAAGGTATTAAAGCACCGACAGTGAACCTAAAGAAGGTATTTGAAGAAGGAAGCCTTCCTAGGGAGAAGGTTCACTAAAGAGTATCAACACCATAGGACATTGTGAAAAAAGAAAGTTGTCTAAAATCTTGATTATTTGCAGTGGTACAACGTTTTCCTATTTGAACTTCAATAAAGAGTTTTTGTCAATTCATCTGTATGCTGAAACTGTTCTTCTAAATCTAATGCATCAAAGATCTGGCATTGTTAAGGAAGGTAATCCTTGAACTCTCAGCAATATAAAGGAGAGCTGGAAAAAAAGGTATAATGCTACATAAATCTTCCTCTCTAGAAAGAAAATAGAACAAGTTTGATTTTTTTGGAGACAGCTAAATCAGGTGGCAGAGCAGAGAGAGGCTTTATAGCCAAAGAGGAAGGAGAAAGTAAACAAGGAAATTGTAAAACACAAAGTGATTTATTTTACAACTGTTTATTAAATGAAAGAAGGAGGAACATTTTGTTTATCTAACATGCTTCCTTTTACACTGTGTTGTACTGAAAAGAAACTTTGCAGTCAACAGACCTGGGTTTAAATCCTGGCTCTACCACTTTCTGCCTGGGAAATGTAGGACGGATTCTTTAACTTCTCTGAGCCTCGGTTTCCCCATAGGTTAAGTGGAGTTCCAAATACTTATGTCCAGGCAGTGTTGGAGCCTATGTCTGTCACTAACCTTCTGTTTGATTTTGGGCAACTCAACCTCTCTGAGCATCAGAAGCTCCATCTGTAAAATAGAAATAAGAATGCTTCCTGTCTCCAGTCTAGAGCTTTTGTGGACAAAACACATGAGACTGTTACTTTTGGTGGCTTTGATCTGTAATCAAAATGACTACCTCGTAGTGGCATTCTAAAGATTAGTCAGTAATGTATTTCAAGTGTTAGTTTATAGTAGCCAGGCAATAAATGGCACACAATAGGCATACAGTTAATTCTAAAACTACATTATTGAAATCATACAAGATCTGCTGGTGGCTTTGGCTTATGAAATACTTGCTTTCATGAAGAAAACTATATGCCAGAGCAGACAATATATGAGACAATAATTTCTCATATTTAAATTGTGTTCTCCCTCATGGACATGGACAATAGACTAGTGGTTACCAGAGGGTAGGGAGGGAGTGGGGAGGTAGATGGGATAAAAGGGCTCAAATACGTGGTGACAGAAAGAAATCTAACAATGGGCAGTGAACACACAGTACAATATACTGGATTTCGTTAACCAATGTCACCATAATAAAAAATTAATAATGAAAAATAAATTGTGTTCTCCGTTTTTTAAAGCATAATCACATTCTTATGGAAAAGGACACACACACATTATACTCCTCATTTTCCAGAAAAGAAGGCTGAGATGCAGAGAAATTTAGTGATATCAATTAGAGATGATATGACTTTAAGTAGGAGAATCGGGCCTGCAACTTGTATTCCTAAATTCTGTCCTAGTGACGTCCCCATTACACCACATTTGTACTGTCCTATGGGTCTAGCATATCTTTCTAGAAATTCTCTGTTAGGGTAAATCATAAGAGCATTCTTGCAATCAAAATAGGCTTTGCTCTTATGAGTTCATGATGTGTTGCTATCCTTGGCTTATTGTTTCATTCTTTAAATGTAAAAAAAGAGAGAGAGATAATAAATTCTCTGTAACATTTAGAGAGGAACAGAGAGAACACACTTTTGCTAATTTGAGTAGACTCGTGCCACTATCAGTTTTGAGCCTTGAACTGATTTCAGACCCTTGAAAATTAAAACTTAGAAAAATTTTTTGCCATTTTTTCAGAAAGCTTGAAGTTTTTAAGATCACAAACCAAATTTATCACCTCTAAACAGCTAAGGGAAAAAAAATCGATCAACAAAGAAAATAGGAATATCAACAAATTATTAAATTTTCTTTGAAACATACCTACGTCTGCTTATAGTACGTGATTACTGACTACATATTGTGTAAAAGCATTGGGCTCATAAGCCCAAACCGACTTAGAGACCTTAATATAGTTTATTTTACCCAGCTAAACACTTTAACATTTGATAACATTTGTTTGTTTGCAATATTAAAATACTTTTAAAAAGTACACCCGTCCCTCTATTTACGTAGATTACCCGTTCCACACGTTTTTTTTTTACGCGAAAAAAAACTGCGTGAAAAGAGTCCACCAGTATAGAAAAAAAATATACTAAAGAAATAGGCCAATATGTCATAAAAATATTTATTTCACATATTTTCTCAAAAACTGCTAATGAAAATTCAGAAAAAAATAAATAAATTTTATTTGCTGTCAGTGTCTATACATAACCTAAAGCAACCAACCTCTTTTTAATGGGCACGAAGTCACTCTTCATCGATCTAAATATTTGGAAGTACTACTTCGGTTTCATTATTTATGTTTATGTTTTTGGATGATCTTTTTCCAACCCATCTTTGCTAAGTTTTCATAAATTCTTCGATATTCACTTCGACATTTAAAAAATCTTTTTGAAATTTTAAGGCTCGCTGGATGTTTGGATCAATATCTAGAATTGTAGTTTCCAGTTTTGTGGCCAATTGAAGAGCTTTGTAAATATTTTCTGCAGGGAATGAAACTGGTTCAAGGTCACTGCCATATTCATCGGCAGGATGGGCTTCAGCTATTAAGCGAATTAATTCATTATCAATTAATTCATGAAGAACGAGTAATTCGTTAATATTATCTACATTCAAATTGTCAGAGCCTTCTTGAAATTTATGTAATAAATTAATAATGTCAGTTAATCCCTCTTCAGTTGTTGGAACCATATTCCCTGTTACAACCACTTCTGTCCATATTGGCTTTCCAGCAAGCATTTAAAGTTGATGGCTGTATATCACTTAAAGCTAAAGCAATATTCTTGATAGGACTTAAAATTGTGTATTTATTCCAGGCTTCTGTAAGTGATTAATATCTTCAAGTTTGTTAAAAATATCATTAAAACTCCATGTAAAAATAATGCCTTAATCTAAAGGTCGAATCAAGGAAATTGTGCTTGGTGGCAAATATACAACTTTCATACTTGGATGTTCTAAATTGTGTGGATGACCAGGTGAATTATCTAAAAATAAAAGTATTTTAAAAAGAAGACATTTTTGTTTCATATAATTTTCAGCTTCTACAGCAAAACATTTGTAAAACCAATCCTGAAAAACATCAGTAGTCACTCATACTTTTTTATTTGCCATCCAATGAATGAGATGATCATTAATAATTGTGTCTTAGTATTAGTTCTTTGTATGTTGCTGAATTAAGCTATTGGTTTTTAGAAAGAGTAATCGCCAGTAATGGAAATGAAAAAGAAAGAACCGCGTAAAATGAGACCGTGTAAATGGAAATCGCGCATAAAAATGTCTGCGTAAACGAGGGGCATATTTACCATGTGTAAAAAACTTGTGTAAAAAAAATACTGCATAATAGGGACGGGTGTAATAGAAATACAAAGCATTACATACATATAATATACTGTTTTAGTTCAGTCCAACCTAGAATAATTTAATTCAACCTACAATACTCACAGCAGGCCTACTCTCTAGCACATGATGCTAGCCCTGAGATAACTAAGATGTATCTGCCTTTGAGTAATTCAGCATATAAGCTTTATGGTAAAAGGCTTATAGTTGTGAACTTTTATTGATCTTTTTCTATGTATCAGCCACTCTGCCAAGGGTTTTGCGTATGTTTTATTTTTTAATACTTCCACCTAAGTCCTTTGGAGGTAGCATTTTATTAGCTGCATTTAACAGATGAAGCTGCATTTAACAGTGGCTAGATTAAGGAATTTATGCAGGGATATACAGCTCATAAATGGTTTAATTCATTCACATAATCGATATACTAACACAGATATTCAGAAAGAAAACAACATACTTATGTAAGTAAACACAAATACTTGTAACTTATTTTTTTAAAGTATGAATATATTTTTTTCTTCTGTAATTGAAACAAATGTATTTGTTGTTATTGTTTTTCCCACCAACTTATGCTTAATTAATGATCAGCAATAGTAGCATCGTCGTTGTGCAGAAAGGGCAATGTATTCATAATCATAGAGGACCGCAGAAGTCTTTCATAGCTATTAACTTAAGCCTCAAGTGCTCTGACCCTGTCACTGCATTTCGTTTATTTTTTAAAAGATAAATTATAACCAAAATGATATTTAAACTTAAGGCCAACTTCATAATAAAACTTCTAATCTTAAACCATATGTATGCTTTTTCTAGGACATTGTGATAATTACATGCTTTGAATATATTCAGAACTTTTATTATAAAAAGATCCCAAACACACAAGGACCTTAGATATGAGTGCAAGAGGGGCACAAGTGTAGGAAGGAAATTCAGAGAAACATGAAGCTTTAAGAGAATAGACTGTAGCCCATTTTAATTAAAGTTTTGGATAGAAAACTCTTGATAGAATATTTAGAAAAATATTAGAGATATTTAATTCCATTCGTGCATTTAAATAGTAGATTGAGTGACTATGTTAGTTAACAGGGCTACGGTATAAAACTACTACTGACTAGGTGACATAAACAATGGAAATTTATTCTCTCACAATTCTGGAAACTGGAAGCCTAAGATCAGTGTCTGCCAGGTTGGTTGCTTCTGAGATCTCTCTCCTTGGCTTGTAGATGGCTGCCCTCTTGCTGTGCCCTCACATGGCTGTCCCCCTGTGCATACATGCTCTTGGCATCTCTTTGTGTGTATGAATTTATTATTATTAGGACAGCAGTGAGATTGGATTATGGCCCATCCTACTAGCTTCATTTGAATCAAATCACTTTTTAAAGACCCTCTCTCCAAATACAGTCACATTCTTGGTATTGGGATTTAGGGCTTCAACATATGAATTTTGAGGGGACACAATTTACCCCATGACAGCGACCTGTACCTGCAAAGAGCTGAAAGTTCTTCCAGATCTAGAATTTCATGCATCTTCTTAAAAATGTTTACTATATATAAAATGACCACAATTTAATTGACCGATATGCTTTTTAAAAATTTTACAAATGACATTCCTGCTTTTCTGTGCTATCCAGAGAGGTGACCACAGAGCCTTGTTCTGAGTTCTGCTTGTAAGTGTCAGGAGACCTTAATGTCTTGCAAACGGAGGAGGATGTTCTCAAATTCCTTGCAGCAAGAACCCACTTAGGTGGCGCCAACCTTAACTTCCAAATGGAACAACAGTAAGTACATCTACAAAAGGAAAAGTGATGACATTACCTCATTAATGTGAAGAGAACCTGGGAGAAGCTTTTGCTGGCAGCTTGTGCCATTGTTACAATTGAAAACCCAGTTGATGTCAGAGTCATATCATCCAAGAATACTGGGCAGCAAGCTGTGCTAAAGTTTGCTGCTGCCATTGAAACCATTCCCACTGCTGGCCACTTCACCTACGGGGCATCACTAACCAGATCCAGGTAGCCTTCCTGCAACTTAGACTTCCAGTGGTTACTGATCCCAGAGCTGAGCACCAGCCTCTAACAGAGATGTCTTATGCTGAGCTGCCTGCTATCGCTCTATGTAACACAGACTCTCCTCTGCGCTATGTGGACATTGCTATAGACAATGCAACAAAAAGGAGCTTGATGTGGGGGACCACAAACTTCTTTGTGAGGGACCACAAAGTTCTGTGCATGCACGTCGCCAGCTCCCCGCAAACACCCCCAGGAGGTCACGCCTGATCTCTACTTCTACAATCCTGAAGAGATTGAGAGGAAGACTAAGCGGCTGCGGCAAAGGCTGTGACTAGGGAGTAATTTCAGGGTGAATGGACTGCTCCAGATCCCCAATTTAATACCATTCAACCTGAGGTTTTAGACTCACCTGCAAGTGCCCTGGTGCCTATTCAGCAGTTCCCTTCTGAAGACGGGAGTTCTCAGCCCACCATTAAAGACCGATGTACAGACCCCACTGCTCAGGCCATCGAATGGATAGGAAAACCACTGAGTAGTCTTAAGTTGTTCTTCCACTTACTCTTAAACAGAAAAGGGAAATAAAGTTTCTTCAAAAAATGACATTTCTGAATTAGCTTTAGTAGGACTATGTGTGTGTGTGTATGTATGTGTATCTGTGTGTGTATATACGCACACACATCTCAATATATAGATATAGAGATGTGTGTGTGGCGTGCTTTTTGGGTAATAAACAGACAGCTGTGGTTATATCTATCTTTTATTTACTCATACATTTACAATCAAAAGAATGCATTCATTTATTGACCAATTAAATGTGACCAAATGAGTAACCCAAATCACACATTTTCACCATGCTAAAAGCATTATTTTAAAAAATACATTTAACTAAATTTCTCTTTTAGATTAACCTACAGTTTCATGCTGCATTCAGCCTAGTTTTTGGATACTTCTGTAGAGACTAAAATATCTACAATTGTATTATGAGTTAAAAGTCATCCCAGGTACATTCAATAAAAGCCCTACGGTTGTAGATTGTATTTTCCAAAAAATGGCTACAAGAACGTTTTTAATCCTACAGACCTTTGCAACATGCCACTCAAAGGTGGGGTCTGTGACCCCTGCCAATCCCCACATCTTTCAAATTTGATGGGCCTTTATGACTGCCTCAAAAAATAGAATGCAGCAGAAGGGATACTTACGTAACTTCTGAGAATAAGTCATAAAAGGAAACATGGCAGTTATTTTTATTTGCTTAGTTGACTATTTTTAGGTATGTTTTTCAAATATATGATTGATATTTTTATGCTTATAGTTCAAAATTTTACTTAATTTCTAGAAAATGATTCATATAGTAAATATTGATGTTCTCATGTAATACTTTTTTTTTTTTTTTGCTATTCTTTAAAAAACAGCCATCTGTTTTTATCGTGGAGATAATACCTTATAAATCTTGGATTATTCTACTGTCTTAAACTATGACATAAACCAATATAACATAGTGAAAATTCATTGATAACCATCAATATTTTACTTTTCTAAATCCATTTCATCATTTATTAAAAAAAGGGAGGTTATACTAAATTAGTATTTTCCAGACTGTATGACCACAAAATTACCTAAGACATTTGTTATAATGTTTCAGGTGGAGATTCAGTAGATCTGAAGAAGCGCTCAGGAATCTTTTTAAAAATTATTTTTAACAAGACCCCAATATGACTCTTATAATTAAACAAGTTTTGGAGTAATTTCAGTTGTGTGATTCTTTAATATAAGAAGATTTCAAACTAAGTAGAATTACATTTAATTCTTAATCTTTGTCAATAATGGTAGTAGGTTATTAATAATTCAAAAGAGTGAATAATACCCAACTTTTGTATTTTGGGATTCCAAATAATTTTACATTATTTTTTCTATTGTTGTATAGTACTAATTATTCTTTCTCATTAAGATATTAAAATTAGTATTAATTGAAAGATACTCATCAATTATATATATTTCCATCAAAAAATTTTTAAAAGATACTCTTTTCATAGGATTCAATCATTTCACTCAGAGAAATTAAGGTATATATCATACAAAGACTTGTGCATAGATGTTCTCAGCTTTTTTTATTTGTAGTAACCAAATAATGAAAACAACCCAAATTTCCAACAGGTAAATAGATAAATAAACCATTATATATTTATACAATGGAATACTGCTTACAATCAATAGAAACCAATTAATGATACACACAAAAAACATGGATGAATCTCAAAGTAATAATATGGAGTAGAAAAAGTCAGTGAAAAAAGAGTACGCACTGTGTGATTCCATTTATTCAAATTCCTAGTAAATGCAAAGTAATCTATGGCAGCAAAAACCAAATCAGTTTTTGCCTGGGGACACAAGTGGAGAGTAGGTGAGAGGGATACAAAAATATATGGGAAACTTCTGATGTGATGAACATGTTTATTACCTTGATTAGTCTGTTGGATTAATAAGTATATATATATATGCACACATATATATAAATACCTCTCAGATTATACATGTTAATTATGTCCCTCTTTATATGCTACATATATATACACCTATGCTAGTTTGAAAGATAATATTACAAAATCCTTAAAAATCAACAGAAGATGTATGAGAGTTATACAAATAAAATTTCAAGACAAAAATATATAGCATCTATGGGACACTTTATTACATTTTTGGTAGAATTTTTATGCCTCTACTGAATGGTATGATAGATATTTTAGTTTCCGATTTTTAGATGATATTTTGTCAGCATATTTTTAACAATGACTTTATGTTAATTTAAATATAAATCTATGTTCATAATGCACAATAATACAATTTGAACAATTAATATAAATTATCAAATACATAATACATAAATAATGATGCATATTTAAAAATCCAAATATAGCCCATGTTAATTTATTGCTATAGAAATATTCAGTTTGATGTCTTGCTAAAATTGTGGTTTTCTAACCTGATTTAATGCTAGTTACTTACTAAGCATAAATGTTTGAACAATATTACAATTTAGGTTATGAGTGGTGATATGATGTGTAAGAATCAGAAAGTTTGAAATCAGATAAAGGAGTGAAGACATGCAGCAATAACATAAAGTGCAAAATGTTTTAAAAGAATTATAGAAGCTACAGAAAAAAAGAATTACAAAAGGAATTATTTAAAAAAAAAAAAAAAAAAGAAGATGACTAAAAAACCCGAGATGAATTGCCTGGGGCAACTCATCACTTTCAATGGATATATATTTCATTCTTATAGATCACATGTGTCTGAGAAGACCAGGAATATTAGTGGTAAAAGGCTATTTGAGATGGCACTGGAAAACAGGATAGAATTTGAACACTAGAATTTGGCTTGGATAAAGAACTTTCCAAATGAAGAAAACCATGTATACGAAACTAGAAATGGCTAAAAATACCAGCTTATAGAAAATTGGACTAGTTAAGGGTGGCTTGAATAGTACCGCGTGAGGGCCAGTACTTGGAGTATAATTGGAAAGGTAAATTGCGATCAGATCAGATCTCAAACACTCATGTGGTTCAACTTGAGTTGGTAAGCTAATGGGGAATTATTAAAGGTGTTGAGCATATTCATGTCATGATAAGATCTGTATTTTAGGAAAATAATGTGGCAACAGAGTGTAGGAGAAACTGAGGGAAGAGAAAAGAAATATTTCTTTTCCAGTTTTTCCTCCTTGAAATGGTCACCTGTGTTGCCAAAAGGTGCTTTCTTAAGCAGATAGCATATTGTCTTATGAGAGATGCTGAGGAAGAGCAGTGTGTTATCAGAAATGGGGCGGCAGGGTTGAAGAGCTAGTGACCAGACCTGTGTATACTCAAGTTCACTCATACTCTGAAACCAGATTACACTTTCGGACAAGGGGAATATTTACCTACCCTGCTGAAGCAGGGTTGGCAGAGTATATTCTCATGCTAAGATATGGACGACTGCAGGAGAGGGTTAAGTTTAAAGGGGCAGGACTCGGAATTTAGCAGACAGAAAGGGTCAGGTGGTCATGATGATACAACAGGTCTTCAAACAACATCATTTCATTCAACGTCATTTTATTATAATGTTGATGAGAAAAAAAAATTGATTCTGTGCTGGCACTACTGTGTGTGTGTAGTTTGCATTCTCCGCATGTGTGTGTAGGTTTTCTCTGTGTACTCTGGTTTTCTTCTGCATCTCAAAAATGTGCATGCTAAGTTAACTGGAGTGTCTCAATTGTCCCAGTGTGAGTGAGCGTGAGTGTGTATCAGTGCACCCTGTGATGGAAGGGTATCCTGTCCAGGGTGGGTTCTTGTCTTCTTACCTGAGCTGCTGAGAGAGGCTCCAGCTGCTGCCGCCTTGAACTGGAATAAGTGAGTGGGAAAAGAATATCTTGCTTTTATTAATCTTTCTTAAATGTATGTGTAGTTCACACTTATTTCAATGTTTAATATTAGAAGTGTTTGGGGTCATTACTTAGCAGTCATATGATGATTTTGTGACCAGAAATAGATCATAAGAACTGAACTCTTGTTTATATCAATTGACCTATGGTAAATTGGTTTCATTATAAGTCTTTTCTCTTAAAGTCATAGCTTCCAAAAACCTATTGATGATGTTAAGTGAGAACTTACTGTACCTCTGTGGAAATTAGATAAAGCAGGAATCAGCATGCAAGTTCTACAAGTTAAACTAGGCAGTGGGTTAAAAGCAGTGATGAGGGGCATGGAGGGGATAGGTTTGAGGGAGGAGAGGGCCATAGGTAACATGTGCCAATTTTTCCGATGTATATACTTCTATTATGAACAATTTCAGGCTATCAGAGTGACATCAATAGGTTCGCAAAAATTTTGAAATTTTCACAATCCATTTGCCTGAGCCAGTGTGGGCCAACTCCAGCATACTAGGAGTACTGCCACATAGATTTATAACTCAGGCAGGGGTCATGGCCCAGGGATCATGGACTTAGGCAGAGACTGGGTGAGAAGTTGTCTGAATCCAGGCAAAGCATCTGAGTGATATATATCAGTATCATCAGCAAGAAAAAGCTGGCAATGCGTTGAAAATCATCTGAGCCATGGCCTCCCTCTCTGTTTTTATTCTTTAATCTCTGTGGGAGTAGGTCAGAAGCAGGTGGAGGTAAATTGGAGCATCGGCCAGAGAGGAGAAAAGAGGGCCTAAGAAGCATCATATGGTGATTCCTGTCTTCTTTCTCCTGGGTAGGTATGCTGAATTTCTAGGTCATTAGTAAGATCTTGGCTCCTCCCTTTGATTAGACTCTTCATTCTGCCTACAGCTTGACAGATGTGGAATATGTAAAGGTTATTGCTGAAGGAAAGCATTTCTCCATCTGGTAGTGAGTCGCCTGCTTCAAACCAGCTTCAGGAATGAGATAAATGAAATAATTTGCAAAAAAATCTTCCAGTCTTCCTCTCTCTCTCTGTCTCTCTGTCTCTCCCTCTCTCCCTCTCTCCCTCTCTCCCTCTCTTTTCTTGATAAATGTTCTGCCTTGCTGGAAGCAATCTATCATTCTAAATGATGACATTCAGAAATATAGAATTATGAGGATATTTTTGGTTCACATTCTAAAATGGGAGGTTTCAGTGTTTAAATCTGTGAATTTATATCATTTCATTTCCAGAAGAAATTTACAACCTAAATAATAGTAAAAAAGATTCCAAAATAACATGATGACTATAGTTTTCATCACTTACTAAATCCTGTAAAAATAGTTGTCCTTAACATTCCAATTCCTTTATTAGTCTGGCCTTAGAGTACAGTTTTAGTAATGGTACTCTCTTTGATAATTTCTGCCAATTGCTTATAAGGTAAGAGAAGCCCAGAAAAGCTTTTCAGAATGTCAATAACACAAATACGGTATTTAAAGGGTCCGAACTTTGTTAGAGAATGAAACTAAAATTTTCTTTATTAGAATATTCCCTCTCCTTTCAAATGATTTTTGTTAGTTGTAACTAAAACTCATTATGCAAATATCTCTAGAAATAATATTCTCTAATGACACTCATCAGCCTTATACTACAAAAATTATTGACACAATTTAAAAAATTGGTATATATAAAATTATGTAAAAACATCAGAAGTCGTGGAAATGAAATTAGTTTATGACTGGGTTCTGTCTCTTGTGTAGGGTGAAAAAGAGATAAAAAGCAAAAATTTTAAATATTAACTTAAAAAGCACCCTGCCCAAGCCTACTGCCCTTTTCATTTTTCATTTTATAACTCTTAATCCTGGGCTACTTTTGCTTTTTCACACTACTAAGCCTGCCTCAACCTGACTGGAGAGTTCAGCTCCAAGCCTGTCCCTGATAACGTACCCAAGCCTCTTCTCCAAAACTACCTCAACGCCCTAAATCTTCAAGCTTTTTCTTTCTCATAAAGTCCAGAGGCTCTCCCAAGAGAAGTATGAGCTTCTAACTTCATGCCCAGATTGACAACATTGCTTCCCGTTCCTTATGAATCCACAGTGTGTGGTGGCAGGTTGTAAGCATCTTTGTGAGTTATAGGTTTCTTTATTTACCACACTATTATATTCTATTATTTTGTTTCTGAAAAGAGACTGGGAAGTTAGTTTTGATATCCTATTTCCCTGGATTTTGTAAGAAGTTATCTTTGGAGTATAGACTAGAATTATGCCACTATAAGCCATTTCTGCTCTATTTAGAATAGTCTTCCCTCAAAACTTTAACCATGCTCCCAGCATTCTCTATCCTCTTTTCAGCTTAATTTTCCTCCCTAATATTCATCAATGACTGGAATGTCATATATTCTATTTACATATTTGTCTATAGTTTTATTCGATTAGAATGTAAATTTCAAGAGATCAGGGTTTTTGTCTGTTCTGTTCAATGCTGTATCCCTGGCACCTACAACCATGCCTGGTAAACAGTAGGTAGTAAGTAGTTATTGAATACATGAATAAATAAAAGGATGAATTAACAAATTCTGGAGGATAGCTTTTAGAGCTATGGCTTTTTATTGGCCAGCTTCTCATGAAATAAGATGAAGATAATTTCCATATAGGGCTATTATTTATTGGAAATATATGCTTCATTCATTTGTCCATTCGTTTAACAATAAACATTTGTAGAGAATCTTTTGTATACAAGGCACTGTTCTATATGTTGGAAGTTGGTGCAGAGTTCTAGGTTAGTAGGTTTACTAAGGTTAGTAGGGTTTAGAAATGATGTGTGTTATTATGATATACTTTATAGATGCTTACTCACATGTTGCCTGAAGGAAAATGTGAATGAATGCTGGGATAAGTGTCTTGATAAAGGTGGATATAAAGTGGGAGCACAGAAAAAGGTGTGCGTGTCTTTAAAGAGGTTGTGGAGATGTATAGCCAGGCATGGATTTACAGAAGAGAAAGCATTTATTTTATATACTGAAGGAATTGTTGACAGAGTTCACTCTGAGCAGAGGGAAATGCATAGTTAAAAACATAGGCGAGGAAGCTTATGGCATTTCGAGGAAATTGCTGAGTTTTTGTCACCAGAGATAAGGCTGGAAATATAGGTTGGGACAGGATTAGAAAGTATCTTAAGGATTTTAAATTTATATCCTGTAGGTTATGGGAAACCACTTAAGGTGGTTTTATAACCACTTAAGGTTATAAAGTGAGGAGTGACATATATGTTATATGTTTCAGAAAAGCGAATGTTTTTGGTGCAAAACATTTGCGATGAGGGAACAAAAGAGATTTCATATGGGAGTGTCTGTTAAGGAGCCATGACTTTGGTCCAAATGGAGATGATGAGGACAAGGGTAGTAGCAACAGGAGCAGTGATGAAGTGATAGAACAAATATTTTGGAAGTGGAAACCATAGGATTTGTTGAGCGGAATACAGTAAAGGAAGGAATGGGAATGGTGATAAAGGTTCTAATTAGAGGAACTTATATATGAGTAATGCATGAGGTAAGGAACAGGTGTGGTGGAAAGATGGGGAGGGACACATCAGTTTGCTGTTAGGCTTGCCTTGTTTGAGTTGCCAGAATGTGAACTCTGAGATTAGTGTAAAATGGGACTGTAGATGAAGCTTTGAGTGTCATGTTTGAGGCTATGGGATTTTATGAGCTCCATCAGACAGAGGATACAGAGCAAGAATAACAGCACTCCTAGGATGGAATCCTGAGTTGTATGAATAGTAAAAAGAAAATGGTAAAGATGGAGAATAGATACTCAGTTTCACCAAAACCAGAAGAGAGAGAAGGGAAGGGGAATTTTTGCAGAAGAATGAATAGTGTACCAAAAAAATGCTGTAGAAGTTAAAAGAGTGAGGTTCAGAAATTAGGAGTCTCGGAGGACCTCAAGAGACATTTTAGTTGGGTGCTGGTGGTGACAGCTGGATTATGAAGTCTGGAAGGTGAGAAAGCAGAATGAATGCTGTACATTTTATATGAAGGCATAGGAGTATCCCCTGTTGCACTCTTGGCCCCACCCTGTGCAACTCTTTTCACAGAAACAAATCCTCAGTCATGCAAGGTTTACGAGATGAATTAATTTAGCACCTTGTGTTCGCGTGAGAACTCTATAATGGTATTCACGAGTTTACAGGATGTGACTGCCAGCCCTTTCCTCTTCCTTTAGCACCCTCACAGATACTTTTTATATGTCTTAGGAACACCACTTACTGACCAAAATGTATCTGAGGAGGTGAGTGAGGTCCAGGAAGTCTTCGTCTCTAAAAAATCAAGGGCAGTCATACATCCCGAGGTGTCCTCAATTTAAGTTTGATTTCTTCTGTGCTAGTGACAGTATTGTCTGTCACTTATATGATGAAAAAAAATTGCTGAGATCATTTTATAAGCAGAACGTTCCACAAGTAAAAGGTCAGAAAGCACACACATACCTATGTATCTATATATCTGAATGCATAGAAAAATCCGAGGGGTGTATACCCAACTGTTGCAGTGAGGAACTTTGGATAGAGGAGTGAGATTATGGGATAGATAAAGGCAGAACTTTACTTGTCAATTTAGATTCTTTTGCACTGCTTAAATTTTTCAATGACATTTATTCACGCATTACTTGTATAATTCTTTAAAATATGTGGTATCTTCTTTATGTGAGAGGCTTTCTTTTTTATACCTGTCCTCACACAAAATATTACATAGAATTTATAATGCATTGAGGGTCTAAATATAGTTTGCTCACAAGTTTGCTCAACAAGCCTACTTATAGGCTTGTTGAAGGGAGGAATGAGAGAGATAAGCTAACCAAAGACAGAATAAAGTTATGTATAAATATCATGAGCCAAATTTGGTGCCCTTTTCAGCAGTCAGATGGGTGTAGTACATTTTCCCAGAGTGTGGTCCACTTGCATTTGGATCACAAGGTGGCACTTATTAGAAATACAGATTCCCAGGTCCCACTCTTGGGAATCTTGCTGCTAATGGTTATGAGTGTTAGTCATGGGAGGAATCCTTGCCAGGGTGGTAATACAGCAGTCATCAAAATTTTTCCTGTTTCTTCCTAATTTGTAAATATTTAGAGTGAAGTGTCTGTAAAGTGGCCAGGATAGGAGCTGGGGCTGGTGGAGGAGGCATGGGGAATAGAGGGTGTGTTGTAAACATAGTGACGCTTAATTTCTTAACATGGAGGTCACTAAAATCCTAAGTTGCCTTTAGTGTGGGTATGATTCCTTCCTCTACCTCCTTTCTGTGTTTAGTAACTGGAATATTAGGTCTCCTGCAAGTTTGCTTTGCCTCTGTTCTAGCACTTTGGACCAGATTCCCTGTCTGCTGGCAACACAGTAATAGATGGTTAACTAGGTGAAATGGCCTTGGAATTACACCCTAATGAGCAAGCTGGTGCAAGCAGTTGGAGAATATCAGGATAGAAATTCTCTCCCTTGCTGACCTTGGCTCTGCTTCTAACCTAAAAAAGGAAAAAAGAAGGAAGATTACTGTACTTTTGGTATTTCATTGTAAAGAAATTCGTGAGAATTTCTTACATTTGTTTAAAATTACAGTTGTTAAAGACATAAAAATGTGGTTTCACTGTTATGTATAATACTCTACTGAATTTGGTTTAACCTAGTATATCATAACCACAATGAAAATAACCACATACATGCATATACACACATACAAGCAATACCCCGCAATTTTCCAATGATATGTAGAATATCAAAGTCCCAGTTGTATTTTGCAAGACATTGTGTCCCTTCTGTGCTTTGTTTCCTTTTTTTCTTTTCTAGTCCTAGAACTATTGCCCTACCTTGCTCTCTCCCTCCCTCCCTCCTTCTCTTCCTCTCTTCCTTCGTTCTTCGAAAATTGGCATGTCTAATACTGTTGAGCTCCAATAGTGGTTTTTTCATAGACGGCAGTGATGCGATCATGCAGTGGGAAAACATTTTTTAAAATGCAACTATTTATAAATTTTGTGGTGAGGGGAGGTTAGAGAGAAGCAGGACTCAGTTTTCAGTGGAGACTCTTCTTTTGTCTGGAAGAATCACCTTAACAGGACTATTGCTTATGAAAAGGCAAAATCCAGAGTATTTCTGATGGGAATGATTTGCACGAAGAAGAAAAAAATTTCTGTGCTAAATAGTGAAAAATATAGTATTCATTGAGTAAGCAGACAATTCTGAGATATCGTTAGGCTAACTGACTCCTTTTTCTGGGTGGTGGATGATAGGAACAGGAGACAAGTGACGTTAAGGGACATAGTGAAAGCCCTTGATTTCCGGAGGTCTAAGACTCAGTCTTGAGGACCAGAGGAGAAGGATGGAAATTACAAGTAGGGACCTTCTCATGGAAAGATGTAGCCTATGAAATTTAGGAGCACTGATATCTGATCTCAATTTTTTTTTCATTGTTTTCATTCCTTCATTTATACTTAAATTTTCAAGTAAGTTTTATTAATCGTTGAAGCTGACGGAAATTGTGAATTGGTTCTTTGACCACAGTTGTTTTGAGCTCATGCTTTGAGTGTAGCTATTTCTTCTTCTGAGGCTCCTGTGAAGGTAACAACATTCTTCCAAGGCATGTCGGCAGGCCTCGAATTCTATGAGTTGGCCTGTAGTAAAGAAAGTGGTTTATGAAAGAGCGAGAAAAGGGTAGTGGCACCCAAGGGTGGCTAGTAGAATGTACATGTTTTCTCCAAAGTTCTCTGTAAAATTAAGAAATGGGAACATTAATGGGACATGGATATCTGCAATCATGCTAGATGGAGAGTTGAATAATTTTTATTTGGGTGTTAGAGGAAAGGGAAGTCTTGCAAACTTGGATACTCCCAGGTCAGTCGTAGTATATTGCATTTTCAAAATTCCTCACATTTAAGAGTACTCATTTTGAATAGCATACTTGTACATGCTATAAGTTAATATCTTTTAAAATATCCTGTTAAAAGTGATTTTATATAAGATTATACCCTATGTGATGGTATGGGTATTAAATTTGATTCAGATATTCAAGACCACTATTTGGTTGCAATGAAAAAGATGACTAATGTTGGACTCAGACTGAACTTTTAGAAGTCATCTAACTTTTAAAAGATGGAGTTTACTTGATTGACAGATCTCATAAAAGAGAATTTTGATGGAAAAACAATCTGACTTTGTAATCAGTCACAGTGTTGTTTTCCACTATCACCCTGGAATTCATTCCTTCATTGATACAATGCCTGCTTTTCAATCTTTTTTTTTCTTAGTCACTGCTTTATACTCTAAAATTCTCTTCAGATTAAGAAATACAAAGCCACACTCAGTAACAGTGATTCATGAATAAAAAATTTACAATCCATAGTCATTCTAGAGGTCTGAATTTTTTTTCTCCTCCTTGAGCTTTTCAGTTTAAAGATAAATATACTTCTGGGAAGATTAAATTAACTGTTTCAAATTATTGCCATCAACCTAAAAATTACCTTAGTCATATTAGCATCATCTAGCCCTAACAGTGAGGGCTGTATAGATAATATTCACTAAGCGTATTTATTTTTAATCTTTGAGGAAAAAGAAATCTTTGTTCCTAGTCAATAGTCCAGTTCCGGGATTGGAAGGTAAATGTGGATATTAATTGTGGCTGACACTGCGTGGCCTACATCAGTGATTATATCAGGAGTCAGGGGTCTTAAAGGGAGATATAAATGGTGCCACAGGCCTGGCGCCAGGCACAGACATGGCCTGGTTCTCAGTCATGACCACTGTTGCTCTGTCAAAGTGATTTCTGGATCTTTTGACCTATCCCCTGCCCTGAGATACACAGCCGGTACTGAATAAACTTGCTGTTAATTGGCCTTTTTGCTTCTGTGTTCCTTTAATTTTCTGGTCTCCCTTTCTTCATTTTAACCTCATCAGTAGTTGAGAGAAAGTGCAAAGTGATTCTTGAGAAGTCTTCCTGAGGGGCCATGATGAGACAGAATTAAAAAACAAGCTCCCAATGGCAGAAACCCTGAGAGAGCACAAACTCAAAAAATGTGGACATTAGAAAGGGAATCTTGGAGGAGGAAGGCTTTGAGAAAGAAAACTTGGGAACTGAGGGATTTCCTCACAAGAAGCCATGACAAAAAGGGACAATATGGGTGTTACCAGGGGAAGAAAACCTCATAGCTGAAAAATCAGAGTTAGGCTGAGAGAACTGGATAGGAAGAGATACCCGAAAAAATAAGAGATTGAGAAAGAAAGCAGAAAGAGTATGCTTAAGGAGACCGTTTCAGCGTTTCCCCTAACAGCTAGTGTATGCTCATTCCTTCCCCACACCTAACCTTTCTGTAATTTAATAGCTTTTAAATCAGAGGTTTCCCAATAGGTAATTAAATATCTATAAAGATATATATTATGAAAGTTCGTAAAAATAAATTCAATTATTAGATATGAAAATCCAATTCCCTTTTTCCCTTCTTATCCAGTCTTTAGAACTTAATGGAGAAAAGCCTCAGAGGATTTTTCTTAAATCATTATTTTTTAAAAATCTTATCCTCTTCTCTTCTGCCATTAAAGCCTTGCATGGCAGTGGACCAAAGTGCATTGGCGTTATTGGGGAGATGCTAGCGAGGAAACTTACAGTAAAGAGGATGAGGATGTTTCTGTTTCCTTCAGTTCCCAGCGGCCTTAGTTTACAAAGATCGCCACCAGAATTTTCTTAAGCTGGACTTACTGTCTATACTCCATTTTAAATTAACTAAATAAGATTTATTTACTTCATGGGTTACATAAGACTTCCTTTTAATTTAAGATCCAAATATTAAGTAGGGTTTTAAGGTTCCTTCCATTGTGCAATTAATATGTAATTACGAAGAAGACTGTGGGCTGTGTCAGCAAAACATAGGAGTTTGGTGTGAAAAACAAAACTCAGACATACAGAGCATCTAAAATAAAATACAGCATGCTTCAGATTGTCTGTGTTTGAGATTGTTTCTGTTGTTAAAATTACTCTTCTTCATTAACATGGATGACTGCCAGTTGACCAAATTCTGGTGCCTGAAACTTATAGAATAAACAAGATTATCTAATGCTATAAAATCACTGATAAATGCATTTTTAAATGACCAAACACTCAATACTTTTCTAGAATCACCCTCGATCTCATTTTAAAATACACGCAATAGCTTTAGAAAAATTTGTTCTTTCAAAAGCTTCTACTTTTCTGTATTTATGATATGGTGGGTTTGAATATTACATACATATTTTTGTAAAAATTGGGCCACTTCTGCCCAGATAAATATTGTGTAACCCCCTAAACTATCATAACAACCCCAAAAGTAAACTTACAACAAATAAAAAGAAAACAACTCTTTGTAAAAAGCACAATCAGCAAGGCAGACATTGCAATATATTCTTGGTAGACATTCAGTACATAGCTTATCTTAAGTGGAATACAGAAAGAAAATATGTTTGCTTATATTTGGTGATAAGATCTAAAAAGCAGCTCACACTTTTAAGTTGTTTTAGTTTGCTCATGGTGGAGAGGAATAGTATCAATATGTCCTCTTGCCTCTTTTGTTAACCATATCTATGATAGTCAGCAATAACATTTGAGTCTTTTTTGTTTTGCTCTGGTGTGATTGGGTTCCCCTAAAAGTTTCCTTGGTCATCTTTCCATCTGAGGTCATTGTGTTGATTAATTCTACATGTCAACTTGACTGGGCCATGGTGTACCCAGATAGTTGGTTAAACATTATTCTGGATGTGAGAGTATTTCTAGGTAAGATTAACATTTGAATTGGCAGGCTGAGTAAAGCAGATTGCTCTCCACAATGTGGGTGGGCTTCATCCAATCTGGTGAAGGCCTTAAGAGAACAAAAAGGCTGAGTAAGAGATCATTTTCTCCCTTTGCCTGACTGTCTTTGAGTTGGGACATCAGTCTCCTCCTGCTCTTGGAGTTCAACTCAGACTGGAATTTACACTATCAGCAATCATGGTTCTCAGGCCTTCAGACTCAAATCCAAACTATTTCATTGACTCTCCTGAGTCTCTAGTTTGTGGAATGCAGATTTTGAGACTTCTCTGCCTCCTTAATTGCATCAGCTAATTCCTTATAATAAATCTCTTTATATGTATATGTATACATATATGTATCCTATTGATTCTGGCTCTCTGGAGAACCCTGACTAACATAATCACCTATTTAGCTTTTTCGAGAGATTGGCAACAAGAGCTATGCTCAACTATAAAAACACTAGTTTCAAAGATTTGTACTCACTCTCTGCTAAGTTTCTTCAAAGAGAGAGTTCCTAGAGGGAAAGCAAAGAAGAGCCATTCCCATTTATGTGTCTAGAAACTGTCCCAAGGCAACCCCATTTAAACAGATCACCAGAGCAGGGAAGTGCTGCTCTGAAACCTCCTACCTTAGGCCCATTTCATGTAGCTCTATGCCTATTGGCCTCTGGCTTGGAGTCCCCAAATGCTTTTAGCATCTGGCAGCCACTTGCTCAGTTCCCAGCTGTTGCTCTTTGACGGCTAGAGGACCCACTCAGTCTCTGGAAGATTACACCCAGCCTCTGAAAGTCACCATTGCTCTCATTATTTCCAAAGCCCACCAGTCTGGCTGCTTCTACTGGAGCTGCTTCTGACTTCCTCAGGGGTCTTTACCCTCACATGAATGGAGGGGATTCCGGAGACGCTGGAATCCCATGACATTACAAAAAAAAAAAAAGTGCATATATGTCTTTTTTCTGGGAAACAGATCATGTGTTTTTTCCCATCAGATTTTCAAAAGATTCCAGAACCAAAAAAAGATAGTTGTCCTAAGGAATTGGTACACTCGCTGGTTCTTTAAGACATACTGGTTCCTTTTCTGCCCTGGGAAGAGGTCTCAACTGTCACAATCATTGTTTGCTTTGTCGAACCCAGCAGTATCTCAGCACTTTCTTAACCAACCAATTTTTTTCTCTTTAACTGAGAAGGTTACGTATATTTCTTCCTCAGGAGGATATGTCAAACCTCTGCCATTTCAGATTGAGAAAAATTGCTAAAGGTTAAGGATAACTGTACATTATTTTTTAAGGAAATACTCTAGTCTTTACGCTTTCAGGGTGGGGCATATACAAGTTCACTGTTTAATCAGATTTTATAATACCTTGTTTTCATTTTTTGTTATTTTATTGCTGTTTCAATAAACTGGTTATTAATTAACATGTAATATCTTTTATTTTTCTTTCTTTTTTAAATTAAATTTATTGGAGTGACACTGTTTAATAAAATTATATAGGTTTCAAGTGTACAGTTCAATAATACATCATATGTATATTGTGTTGTGTCTTTCTTAAGCATATATATGAGTAAAAGATATATTTTTCCCACTTCCTCCTACATATCTCTCCTCTCCCTCCACCTATATTTGGGGGCATTAAAGTTCGGTGTTAGGGTTTTCAATGATTTTAAGCAAACATTTATTGAGTGCCTCTGTTCTTTTAATGCCTGGATTTTTACAGTTATAAGCTATGGTGACAGGATAAAGTCACTGCCATAATTTTTCTTTGATTACAGGAATAGTACTGCTATTCATTTGTGTTCCGCCAATTTCCGGCTGTTCCACTGATACCTTGGAATGGTTTATTCTTAGTTATGTTCCTTGCTGCCTAACGGTAGAACTGGTCCTTGTCTGCATGGAGCTATCAGTCTAGCAGCAGAAAGAGCTACACAAATAAACAGTGATAATTAAAAATGACAAGTATAATAATGGTGTCTATAAAGTGCAATGGAACTGCAGCCTGGGGAGCAATTAACTGCTTCCCCGTGTATGGCGGGGGAGGGCCAGGGGAAGCTACTAGGAGGAAAGAATTTTCTCCTGGGTCCCAACATGAATGTAATTTGGCCAGGGGGACCACGGGGAAGGGGACAGAGGGGGATCTGATAACAGTAAAATACTCTAAGGCAAGAAAAAAAAAATCTAGAAAGGCATTAGAGAGGCATTCTTTCTTAAACTAATGTTTGGAAAACAGTTACTGTTTGAATAAGAATGTTTGAGTGTTTCTGTTAAGCAATGTCTTTAAAATGCTTATTTAAGGCCAAGAAATTCTGTGCCAGTTTTTTTTTTTTGAATAAAGAAACATCTGTATGCCTTCAATGCCTTAGTTTTAATTTTAAACAACTATTTTAAAACATTTTAGGTGATCATTTTTCTTTTGCTTTTAAATTTAATCCATTCTTTTTAGACAAAGACACTCTAATTTCCTTATTTGTCTAACATTTATGGAGTGTTTTATGTGCTTTATCTAATACATATTTACTCTCTTAAAAATGGATTAAATGCTTTCTATAAAACAGAAATGCTACTGCCAGCTACTATATGATTTGATTTATTACAGGAGTTTATAACTTAGACTCATTAATACACCCCTTACAAAGGGACATTCTGGAAGAAATTTGATTTAAAATTTTAAAGTTCTTATAATTACTGAACTTATTGAAACGTCTAGTGCTTGATCTCAACAAAAGTCAGAATCCTAAATTTTTGTGCCTTCATTGATTAGGGTTATTTTCAGACAGTTATTTGAGGAAATATGTTAAAAAACATTTATGCACAATCATTTATCCCCTCTAATTTAAATAATACTTCAATGATCATAACTTTTTGTTTTTCAAAACTCTTTGCAGTATTCAGTGATTGCTTTTTTCCTTTTTTAAAAAATTTATTTATTTATTTTTAATTCTTTAATATCGTCACGTATTTGACCCCTTTTACCCCATCTAACTCCTCTTCCCTCCTCCCCGCTCCTCTCTAGTAACCACTAGTCTATTGTCCATGTCCATGTGTCTCTGTTTGTTTGTCCTGTTCATTTCTTGCTTTTAGGTTTATATTCCACAAAGAAGTAATATCATATGATTTTCAACTTTTTCTGTTTGGCTTATTTCACTTAGCAATGTTCTCTTTAATAGATTCTTTGTAAGGAGGGCATTGAATTTAAGTTATAATTTACATAATTGCTTTTGCAGAGATTTTAGCTGTTTAACAATAGCTGAAACTGTTTAAAAATATAATAAATATGAGCACCTACAGAACACCATACAAGGTGTTCAGTACCTGTCTTGAGGAAAAATAAGCTTGTAGACAAAGAATTATAGTCTAATTGGTTAAGTGTTATAAAAGAAGTATGCACAGTGTCAGAGACTCACAAATCATGAAGCACTAAATTCTGTTTAAGTAGAGGTGAGATGGCTGAGAAAGGTTACAGAGGAAAGAGGATGTTGGTGAAAGATTCTAAGAGAATAATGAAAAGAGTATTTTAGTTGAAGGCAAATTCATGAGTAGAGTGAGCATGAGGAATGGTGAGAAGTCCTATGGGGCAGGAGGTGAGGTTGGAAATGAGACTGGGGGCACATTGGCAAAGGTCCAGGGTACACTTAAGCTGAAGAAGAAATGACATGTTTTAGAGAAATCACCTTGGTAACAGAAAGGAGAATGAACCCCTTTGAGAAAGAGCAATTACAGGAATACCAGATAGTATTTGATAGGCAGTGGGAAAGTCTCACAAGCAGTACTCACAGGGAAACAGACCAGACAGGTAAGATATGAGAACTGTTTGAAGATGGTGGGCTTGACAAGAACTGGTGACTGATGAAGGAGAGAAGAGGGGGTAGATATAATGGAATAGGAAGGATGGTAATGACTAATTTTTAAGTTTGAGAAATAGAATGAATAGTGTTATCATTTAATTTAGGAAAGAAAGGAAGGAAAGTTTTGGAAAAAGCAAAAGTACTTAGTTTTGGAAAAAACATGGAGACAGGTTTTAATCTTGGCTCTTTGCTCTATTACTAGTTGTGTGGAACTTGGGTAAGCTCTATAACCTCTCAGAATCTCCTTTTCTTCTTTTAAAAATGGGAAAAATTATACTTATTGTGTAGAATCGTTGAAAGGATTAAATAATAAACATGTATGTAAAATGACTAGCACTTTCCTGAAATATCTGAGATACTCAGCGAGTATTATTTTCACTTCCTCCTTCTTCTTTTGAATTTCAGGAGCAGTAAAGATCTAAGACAGTTAGCCAGGTAGGCAGTAGAATTGTTGGGAAAAAAAATCCATTCAAAGAAAGCAATCAACTGAAAGTTCTGGAGATTTTTTTAAAATAGGATATAATTGATTCAAAGTTCTTTATGTACTTAGATTGTTGTTTGAGATGATATTAGTATATGAAATTAAAGTATAAATAAGTCTTTAACATGACCAAGTCCAGAGAAAAGTAATTTGACTGTTATTACTACTCTTGTTACATTATCTGTAGTATTATATAATTGTGATCTCTATAGCTACTTTAGAAATACTATATATTCCAAACTGCTTATTTCTGTTGGTTTATATGCCCTGTTAAGACAAAATTCAGCTAAGGAGTATTGAGGAAATGAGAGCCATTAGCATTAGCCAAAGCAGGGAATGGATGCTAGAAAGTAAATGTGTTATAAGAGGAGAA